>NW_018164620.1:89073-99950 GCF_001263595.1 Phalaenopsis equestris | reverse complement strand
TCTCTACAACTGTGCACACCCACATGTTGCCACCTCTACACAACTATGTGTGTACTTTCACACAACCGCCATTTGTTTGTTTGTCCGCTTGCTCACGTGCACATCCAAACTTTCATATTATGGATTTTGCCTGATTTTGAGAGTTTTAATACCTATTTTAGACCTTTAATGTGATACATAAGTATATAAACTTATTTTTATCATTATATAAGCACTTTTAGCTTTTGGGTCCAAGCCTCTAGAAATTAGAGAAAATGTGGGAGATTAATGAGTTTCTCCCTGAGGTTCACTCAAAAGAGTATGTTTTTTTTCTTGATTCTTCCTCTTTCCATTTTGTTTTGATGGGTTTGATGATATTTTAAGGTGAGTTTAGTGCATATGTATGAGAAGGGATTTGTGAGAGCTTATATTAATCAAAGAAGAGTGTGGTGTTTTGTTAAGGATAGATTGGCTCTAACTGAATCTTTATTATTATGCATGGAATAAAGTTTTTTCTTTTTTTTATCATGCATTTTGATTAACATTGTTTCATGCTCTTCTGATGTAAGGATTGAGAATTTCTTATGATTTTCATTCTATGGATTTTTATTTCCTCAACGCCTTTTTAATGCATGAATTTTTTATGTTGATGTGCTAAATTTTTTGCTATAATTTACTTTTTATCTGACACAATAAGAATGTTAAGATCCCTTGTAAACTATGAAATTTTCTCATGATGTAGTGGAACAAGTAGGTTAACCACAAAAACCTGGTCGAACAAGCATATTCTAGTTAGAATTTTGCAGCATAGATTGGGGAT
The DNA here is from genome assembly GCF_001263595.1 of Phalaenopsis equestris. Lineage (NCBI taxonomy): Eukaryota > Viridiplantae > Streptophyta > Magnoliopsida > Asparagales > Orchidaceae > Phalaenopsis > Phalaenopsis equestris. The sequence goes on along the minus strand of NW_018164620.1, from coordinate 99,151 downwards.
CAGAAGAATCTTGGGAGTTAGGATTTTGCAGCATAGATTGGGGATCAGAAGAATCTTGAGAAACACCGTAAGGTTAAATAAAACTTAACTTTATGAATTTGTTATTATGCTTCTTAACTAAGCATATGCTTAAGATGAAAATTTTTATCCCTAACTGTCAACAGTAGAGTGGGTTCCATAGAAAAACTTTAAGAAATCATCTGAGAGGTGTGACGGGAGTATGAATTTTGCATATCTTAAAAGCTAAACACTTTTTCTCACCATTTCTATTTACCATTTGTTTATGAATATTTGATTCTTTATTGAATTTGATTACTTCAAACTAGAATTAGTAGTTTAGTAAACTAAGACTTTGTCTATTAGAAATATTTTGACACTATCATCATGAGATATATACACAAACACATTTTTGTATATTACTTTAATGCCATGTATAATTACGTGATTGACTAATTTGCTTCATAATAATTTCAAACATCGAGTCTTAGCCACCATTGTTGGGAATAGTCAACAAAAATTCTCTAACCTTTGGAGAATTTTAGTTGAAGTAAGAGTTTTAGTTTGAAAGTTTTGCTTTTTTATTTTGATTTCTGCTTTAGTTTGTTCATGTTTTTATTTTTGAAAATTTCTAAAATATGTATATAAAAAATTAAAATAAAAATGTTTCAACACTTCAGAATGTCAAATCCCTGAGAAAACCAATTTATACCTTTTTCATAAGTATGTCAACCCATTTATGGCTAGCATCCACATGAGTTTTGAACACTATGGCATAGGAACTAGGTTTGAAGACGCTGATCCCAACACTTACAACCCAAGTTGGTCGACTTACCCAAACTTCAATCAGAATAACAACAATCCAAGTGTAGAAAATAAGTAGTGGTGGAACACCCAATTCAATTCAATAGAATATTGGAATAACTAAGATTGTGGTTACTCCGAAGAAAGTGAGTATTTGAATGAATTGACAGTAAATTATCTAAATTAATTATAAATCCAAACTACAACATTAAGAAATTTAGAAAATCAAATGAGACATTTAGCTATCCACATAAACACTGAACTCCAAATGATGGGGGTAGTGGATTGCCATAACATTTAATATCAATATTTGGTCTAGAAGAGCAATCTAAATTAAATTACTTTTGTTGGACAATAACTAGGAAAGAACCTGCTCTTCTTTTCAAGAAAACCACTAACATTGTTAAGGATATAGTTGAGATTATAGGATCACTCATAGGAGTGTCCTCAAAGAACAAGTTAGAAGATAGCACTAAGTGAGAGAGTAACTAAGTTGAGTTAGGTCTGTAACTTGAAAAACATAGAGAGAATTCAATCCAAGATTTAGGAAACCTTGATTTAACTTCTAGAGTGCCACTTCTTTCAACTTTTGAGGAAAAAAACATATCTAAAAATAGGAGAATTAAATGGGAGAGTTTTGGATTTAGATAAGGTTCATTGGAATGATAATCTGAATAAATCCCTACATGCCCTCTTGAACATTGTCATCGAACTAAGAGGGAAATGATACATGCAAACTTGATTTGATGATTTAATAATAACTTCAGGACCAAAAAACTATTGGATGATTAGTTAAGGATTACTAAAATGAAAATTTAATCTTAGAGGAATACTTGTAGGTCATGTTGACGATAATAAACATTCGATCGAAGTGTTTCAAATGAGTGAGTACATGCTTGAGCGAACGATTAGTAATCACTAATATGTATTTTTGTATGCTTAAATTTCTTTACTTTTTATACTTGTTTATGAATGAAAGTGTACTTTAAAGGCAGATATTTTTATGTTTTTGCTGCAGGTATAATACGTAAAGCAATTGGAATGAACTGGAGCGAAATCAGAACTAGACAAGGTAATTAGAGCAATGTTGAGTGCAGCATGCGGTTCCTGGGCGCCACTTCCTGGCACTTAGACGCCACTTCTTGGCACCTAGGAGCCATAAAACGTTTAGGAAACATAGAAGGTAGCGCCTAGGCACCAGAACCACGTCAGGAAGATAGAGAGAGTCGTGCCTAGGCGCCATAACTGTCCAAAGTTGTTATTTTTGGGGTTATTTAGCAGTTCAAAATGATAGAAATGGGGATTTTCTACCATTTGAGGACTTGAGGATGAAGTTCATGGTTGGGCACTCTCCAAGAACTTAAGAAAATCCATATTAGGAGTAGGATTCCACAAATATAGAAAGATTCGTAAGGGAATTTGAGAGCATTTATAAGAGATTGTATCAATAATTGCAAGAAGAAACAGAGAACTTCAGTGGAAGGATTTCAGAGAGATTAAAGCTAAGTAATGTATGTTTTGATTGCATTCTAATCTAGTAGACACACATTTAGTGAACTTGTATTGTTAAGTATAGTTTTTTTAATTATTTTGTGATCCTTTAAATCACATATTTAGTTTAAATTGCTTTGTTTCACAAAGTCTTCTATTGAATCTATTATGCATTGTGACTAGAAAACCTGTGTTTTTCTTTTGTGATGATTTAATAATAAGTGTAGGGTGTTAAAGTCTAAGAATAAATCTTAATTTTATATGTGATGAATGTTCTCTTAAACTTAATTTATATATCTTACTGGCCATAAGATTTGTTAAAACTTGTTGTGGCCCACTTAACTTAACCGTGAGCGATGGTGAATCAACATGAGAATTTTCACATTGTCCATTTAACTATGAAAAGTTATAGCTAGGTGGCTGATGTTGGGCCGATTTAGTGTGTAAATTTTGTAAATATTTTTCAATATTACAAAATACATACGGTAGATATAATAATAAATATACAATATATTCCCTACAAAAATACCTTTTGTGAAAACAATTTATCTTTAAATCTCTTTTTAAGCCAAATCCCCTTTAAAATAAATGCAAGTATACGCTCAAGTAATAAAGGGCTCTAATGGAGTCCTAGATATCGATCCCACAGTAAAGTTGGAAAATCCTATAAGTAAGTTTTTAAAATTATTTTATATATAAAAAAAAATTAAAGTGCAAAGTTTGAATATTAACTACTAAGGTGAATGCTATATAAAATGCAGTTTAAAAATAATAAAGTTAACTAACTAAGAACTAACTTTCAAAAGTAAAATTACGAAAACTAAACAAAGTTTTTGTTGATAGAAGATTCAAACTTAAGAAAGCATCCTTCCCCTTTACAATGAGTATATAGATTGTGAAGAAATTAAAATTATTTGAAAATATATATAAAAATTGTTTTGTGCCAAATAGGAGCAATCCTATTTTTTACTATCTTCTGAGAGCTATAAAGAACATTGACTAATCTATGGTTTACTCCCTAATTCCGTGGTTAGGTTGGGAGGATATCGTCTGCCACTCCAGAGTTCCCACTACTCCCTTCTCTGAGGGATAACAATCTCGCATTAGTTTCCAATCAACTAGACCAAATTGTGGATTTTAATATGTCACCTTAAAATCTCCAATTCTGCATCCAATAAAGTATATTTCCCTATTTTTTTGCACTCAATTCCATGGATGACATACTCTCCCATGAAATAAAATGTGATTCTCCCCCTATTGTAGAAATCATAGCCCTTTTCAGAACATATGTTTCTCAACTTGTTTTATCATTTCAATTGACCAGATTGAAAAGTAAAATGAAGATTGGAGTTCAAATCATCACAAATTATTAACATTTAAAACCATAGAAAACAAAATCAATTCTTCACAAAATCATATCTCAAAGTAGGGAGGGAAAATGATAAAGAGGACTACTCAGATTTCATGAGAAGGATACAATAAAACATGAATTTCATATATAAAAATAAAAACAAGTTTATAAAAAAAAGAAATTAAAAAAAACATAACTTATCACACAATCCTTCCTAAGCAAATCTCTAAAAGTTCTCTCCAAGCCTTTCTCTCTTTACAAGCACACTCAATTCTCTCTTAGAAGTGTAATGAAGAAGAAATCTCTCACCTTCCCTCTCCTCTTACAACCCTAGAAGAAAATCTCCTTAGCGGAAAATCTCTTCTTCTCTCTCTCACCTCTCACGCCAACTTTCTCTATCTCCCTTTAATGTCTTCCTAACAACTCTCTTTAACTCTTTAAAGTCTTCTTCTTTTACTTTGGGTCGCCTCCTCTTGAAAAGAATTCAAAATTCCCTCCAAAAGTTAACTCTTTTGAATTCAAAAGATATGTCAATTGATCTAAGAGACATATCCCTTCATAAAAGAACATTCCAAACTGTCTAGGTGCAATGTATTACTCTAATAAGTGTGTAGAACAAGTGTTCATTTGAAAATTCATGCAAAATTTGTCTCTAACTTAATTTGCAAGAAGTCATCTTTGGCGCATCATGCGCCGATCTGGTGCATCATGCGCCAAAATCCCAAAATTGGCTGTTTTGGCTCCAAATTTCGTCCTTTTTGCCATTTTTGCTCCAAAAGCCTAAAAATGATATACCTGCAATAAAAAAACATGAAAATACCCTTCTTTAAGTGTAATATCACCAAAAATAAACCTAAAATATGTACTTAAAATAGTATAATTTTTTGGTGTATCAAATTCCCCCAAACTTAAATGTTACTTATCTTAAGTGTCACGTTTACTACATAAGAGCATATGACTTAGGATAGAGATTTACTTATAACTTCTATACTTTAGTTTAATAAATAGAATAGCAAAATTTAAGAAAAACCTTTAATAACTTAGATTCAAATTCTAAATCTAGGAATACTTAGTAATTAAATTTAAGAGTTTTGGATCTCTATTCATTTCAAGAAGAATTGCAATTTGTCATATTAAGGACATTTAGAACATTCACATGAAAAAAACTTCATAAGGACTTTACTAGGAATGCTACTAATACAATATAAGTTTAGAAAATGTAATAAAGCTCCTTCCTTATGTTGATTCAAGTGAAGCCAATTTTTGATTAGGCATCTCCTCAAGCTTCTCCTCCCTTATTTTTCTTTTCTTTTTTTTCTTCTTTTTCTTTTCTTTTAGGATCATTTCAATCCTTTTTTTTTTTCTTTTTTTTCTTTTTCAAGTGAGGATTACTATATCTGGATAGCCTTTAATGATTTTGAACTTCACTCTCCTCTTCTTAAAGTTAAAACTCTATACCTTTCTTCATTTTATAAATTCATATTAGTTTATGATTTTTCATAAATTCTCATTCCCTTCTTCTTACATGAAACTCTAAAATTCTTAATACTTCAAAAATATAATAGAAAAACATAGTCTTATCCTATCATACTAAATATTATTATTAAAAACTTTTACCTAAATTTACCACAATATTTATAAACATAAGTATAGTCATTTAAAGTTAAATCTTAATATCCCCGGGTCAAGTTAAATTAATTTTAAAAATATAGTTAATTGAGGATAAATAAAATTTTAGTTTATTTCTTAACAAAAGAAATTTTTCTCCCACCCCCCCCTCCCCAAACTTAAGTTTTTAAGTAATTTTAAAAATATTTTAGTACAAAATCTAGTAGGTGAAAGAAAACAGTAAATGCATGAAAAATAAAAACCAACCTGTAGAGGATTTCTGATTATGAAACTAGGCTCTGGTATACTGCAGGTACTAACTTTAAAAACATACAGGCTTTAAAGCATTAAATGAAATATGATATATATTCTAAATAACTTCTATAGAATAGAAACACAAACTGAAAAACAAAACTGAAAATACTAAAGATGCAGAAAAAGTAAAATTCTGCAGTTACTATTACAGTTAAGTCCACAACATAGCATGAAAGTTTTTACTACAACAGTTCTCAAATAAAAATACAACACAATACAATCACAAATAAAAATCAAACAAAAAAACAAACTATACTAAGCTCATAAAAATATCTATCTTCATCTCCTTCCTCATCATCATCTTCTTCTGCTTCTTCTTCTTCTTTCTCATCTTCATCTCTAATAGGAGCATAGTGAAACTGGGGCAAGGAGGAAATTCCACTTGGCTCTCCCTGAAGATGTCTCACCATAACATTCTCAAAATCAATATCTTGTTGAACTCTCCTCTGTTGATATTCATCATTATAAGCATTTCTTGCTCCAATCTCTCCCAACTGACCCTAAATATTGATTATGTCCATTTGTTGAATCATGAGTTGGTCCACAATGTTTTCTAATGATGTAGGGCGAGAAGTAGATGCCCCTACAGCTGATGTAGAGGGTATATACCTTCTTCCACCTCTAGATTTAACAAATGATTCAACTCTCTGAATCATATGCCTCCTAATAAGATTCTGTGGTTCTAATATTTTTTCATTTCTATGGGACTCTACTCTTGATTGTTCACATAAAGTGAAAATCAGAGCAGGGTATCTCAAACCACTAGCTGTAGAGCTACTGGCTATACTTCGAGCATGATGAACTAAAAGTGCACCAACATCTATTGTTTTCATGTTCTGGATGCAATAATTCAACACATCTTTATCTTTTGTAACATCGACAAGATGATTCGTTGGCAATAATCTAGCAAAAATAAATTGATGTCATACCTTTGACTTGTTAGTCAACATGGAAGCAAGGAAGTTAACTATCTTGTTATTCTTAGTCTTCCACTCTCCTCTTCCACAACTCAAAAAGGCAAGCACTTCATCCAGTGATGAATCACTCACCACGAATGCAGCGTACTCATCAAAAAATACATTCCTCATCCCATAAAAAAGCATTGATCCTTTTAGCTGTAAATTCAACTTGTTTACCTCTAACCAGTATGTGGTCACCAACAGTGAATCACAGGTTAGCGTAGAACTCCCGAGTCATAGGGACAATCGCTACTACAGTGAAGTAGCAGAATCTTTCCCAATTTTTGGCGAGGATTAAGCTTTCGACCTCGCCACCTTGGTTTGCAAACATTCATTCTTCATTTCTATGGGACTCTTCGTGAATCAAAATCTTTGGACGGCCTTCCTCTCTTAACTCGAGGAGCCATTATAAATTATACGAAAATCCAAATAAATTCTAAACAAATTACTAAATCAAAAATCTAACTCCTCATGCATGATTATTTGGTAAGAAACATTTCACCATGAGTTTTCTTCAAGTTTTTTCATAAAAATCCCAAATTTCGAATCTTCAATAATGTAGGAAAAATCCATGGTGAAAATAAAAAATTTCTAAGTGAAAATAAAATGGTGAAAATAAAAAATTTCTAAGTTAAAGTGAAGCTCTTACTAAGAAAAGATGAAATCTATGATTTTGGCCTTCCAATTCTTCTTTACCGTCCTCAATAAGATGCACTAAGTCAAGGTTTAGAGGTAAGAGATGTCCCAAGCCATAAAAATGGAGCTTGTCCATGAGATTTCATGGTTTTTTAAGCAATCTGGCGTGTTCGGGTCTTTAGCGCATCATGCGCCAGCGATCTGTAAATTGACGCATCATGCGTCAGAGCTTAAATTCACTAGATTTCAGTTTCTATGGACCTCTGCTCCGTACCGCTTTATGTCAACCTCTAATTAACTCAAATGAACATTTCTAAGCATATAGAAACATTACTCTGGCACCAAACTTTCACAAACAACACAAAACTCACATTTATATATAAAAACTGTGCTATTACAAACTAACTGTTTTTAAGCCAACAAACATCAAATTTAGTGTTCTAAAGCAAACCAACTTCCTAACACTGAAATCTAAACATAAAAATACAAAGCATAAACATAGATAGTGTGACAATAGAAAGGAAATGCAATCCAACTCAACAAACTAATACAAGAAGTACTAAACAAAACGTTTCGTGCATAAATTAAGTTCAAACATCTTCTTCACTCTCGTCCTTCTGGATATCTCCCATCGATTGGTATTTAATATACAGGTTGTAGAAGGGTCAATACAAAAACTCATTAGTTAAATCCTCTCCAATCCAAGAATGTTTCTTAAACATACGTACTAAACCATCTTCAATACACCCAGTATGTTCACCCAGTATGTTCAAAATGGTTCAAAATGTTCCTTCAGTCTCCAATCCAAATGATCCTGCATTTCCGAAATATTCCCAGTCACATGCATAAGATTCTGCACCTCTTTCTCTATCTTATTGATTCTCTTCAAAAGTGCATTAGAATTATACTAGGCTTGAATAGGTGAGGAATTTCGAGATCCTTGACCCATCAGCACATTCATATCATTTTCATCTCCCATTCCAATACAGTTGCAATAGACTTCTGGATCTATCGGCTTTTAAGAAAGAAACACTTTTTCCCAACTTTCATAAGGTACTTGTGATTGACTGCATAGTAGGAAAATAGTAGATGGATGTGCAAGTCTAGTTGCAGATCCATTTACAATCATACCCAAAACCGATTTTACAATTATGGCTCCAATATCAACAGGCTTTCCGGTTAAAATGCAATAATTCAAAATGACACTCTTCTTTGTTACCTTACTGATTTTCATGGTGGGGAATAATTTTGATGCAATGAAGAAATGTCAGGCTTAGAAATAGGATTTAAAAATGATGAGGAAAAACTTGCATTCCCATCATCTCTGGCCTCCCAATTCGCTTCTTCATCCGTAAGGTATCGGTAGAGTTCATTCATATTGTCTCTCGTAGGGGTAAAATTTGCATAATGGCAGATAGACACATTCTCAATCATAAACATCTCGTTTATTCTTAAAGGAGTGAACTTCACAAACCTGCGTCGCACATAAACTGTTCCTTGGTTGATATGATGAAGATTTACATAAAACACTTTTACCACATGAACAACTACAGCGGTAGTAGTGTAGCAAAGCACTTCCCAATGCCTCTACGCAATAACCTCTTCCACTCGAGTATTCAGTGTGTTGAATCCTTAATTCAAAAATCCCCTTTCTCTGATTAGCCTCTTCTTCACTAGAACTCGATCATGCAATTTTTTGGCATCCAAACTTACAAACTTTCTCCAATTGAAAATTCCAAATCTTGCGAAATTTTTGGAGTGGGAAGCCATTGGATTTGAAATCTAGTGGTTTTTTCTTCATTTTCGCCCTTAAAATAGACTTAGGATTCAATTTTTAAGAGTTTTAAGGAGAAGAAACTGTCAAAAATTGCTAAAAATCACCTTTTGACACATTTTAGTCATTTTCGTCGCCGCGGAGCATCATGCGCCAGCTCTGGAATTCAGCGCATCGTGCGCCAGTTCCAAAAACTACACTTTTCGATTTCGATCCAATAAATTCTCAATTTTTCCATAAAAATACGCAATAAAGATATTTTTAAATATTTTTCTCAAATACATGAAATTCAAAAATGTCTAAACATAAATATACGTAAAATATTTCAAACAAATCAAAATCAAAAGCAAACTAAAGAACGATAAATATGGGTTGCCTCCCACAAAGTGCTTGGTTTAATGTCGTCAGCCCAAGATTCCTAGTCTCATTCTGGGTGACCCAACCTTACGTCTCTTTAAAGCCGGTCTTTGACCATCAAAATATGATTTTAATCTGTGCCCATTCACTTTAAATTTTTCTAGTCTTAAGGTCTACAATATTAACTGCTCCATAGGGATAGACTTTTATAACTCTAAATGACCCTTTCCACCTAGACTTCAATTTTCTAGGAAAAAATTTCAATCTTGCATTCTATAATAAAACTTTTTGTCCAGGTTCAAATTCTTTTTTTATTATCCTTTTATCATGCCATTCTTTCCTATTTTCCTTATAAATCCTCGCATTATCGTAAGATTCATTCCTAATTTCCTCAACCTCATTCAATTACAATAATCTTTTCTCACCGTTTTCTTTCAAATTGAAATATAAATCTTTTATAGCCTAATATGCTTAATGTTCCAATTCAGCTGGCAAGTGACAAGTCTTCTAAAAAATTAATCTATATGGGGACATTCCTATAGGTGTCTTATAAACTATTTTGTATGCCCATAATGTCGTATCTAATCTAACAGATCAATCCATTCTATTAGGATTAACATTTTTTCCAAAATTATCTTAATTTTTTGATTAGATACTTCTGTTAAAACGCTAGTCTGAGGATGATAAGAAGTTGCAATTTTATGCATTATATTATAATTTTCCACCAATGGTGTAACTGTTGCATTCCTAAAATGAGATCCTCCATCGGTAATGATTACTCTCGGC
>NW_018164620.1:86214-89063 GCF_001263595.1 Phalaenopsis equestris | reverse complement strand
TTGAAAAAAAAATTTTAATTAAAATTTTTGAAACACTCTGAGCATCACATCTTGGTAAAGTGATTTCTTCAATCCATTTTGAAACATCATCCACTGCAATCAATATATAAATTTTTTTGAATGAATGTATAAATGGACCCATAAAATCCAATCCCCATGCATAAAAAATTTTCAATTTCCAAATTAAAATTTTGAGGCATTTCATTTCTTTTTGAAGTATCACCTACTCTCTGACACTGATCACATGTTCTTATATATATTAACATCTCTAAATAGAGTTGGACAATAAAATTTAGATTGTAAAATTTTATGAACAGTTCTATCATTCCCAAAATGTCCTTCAAATTTTGAATCATGACATATTTAAAAGGCACACATCGTGTCATTACTAAACTTTTATATTGTTTAAACAAATAAGGATCATCCCAAAAATAAGATTTTACATCATGAATGAAATTTTTTCCTCCTGTTTTGTCAGTCCATATGGTAAAATATCACTTACAATATAATTTACAATATCAGCATAGTAAAGTATTTTCCATCATTTTACAACATAAAGTTGTTCATTTTGAAAAGTTTCATTAATTTATTTTTCCAAATTAAGTATTTCTTCATGTTCTAGCCTAGATAGATGATCAACAATTTGATTATTAGTCTCTTTTCTATCGACTATTATAAAATCAAACTCTTATCAAAATAAAATCAAACTCTTGCATCAGAAGTACCCATCTAATTAATCTTGATTTAACATTCTTATTTCACATCAAATATTTATTAGCCGAATGATCAGTATGCAAAACACATTTAGCTCCAATCAGATATGATATAAACTTATTAAAAGCATATACAATGACTAATAACTCTCTTTCAATATTGGTGTAATTAATCTGAGCATCATTAAGAGTCCTACTAGCATAGTATATGACTTTAAAAATCTTATCATTTCTTTGTCCTAAAACAACTCCAATAGCATAATCACTAGCATCACACATTAGTTTAAAAGGTTTCTCCTAATCAGGTGAAACAATTATAGGAGTAGTGATTAGTTTTTTCTTTAAAGATTCAAAGGCCTTAAGACAATCTTGAATAAAGTCAAATTTTGTATCTTTTTCTAGAAGTTGGCGCATTTACAATGACTAATAACTCTCTTTCAATATTGGTGTAATTAATCTGAGCATCATTAAGAGTCCTACTAGCATAGTGTATGACTTTAAAAATCTTATCATTTCTTTGTCCTCAAACAACTCCAATAGCATAATCACTAGCATCACACATTAGTTTAAATGGTTTCTCCTAATTAGGTGAAACAATTATAGGAGTAGTGATTAGTTTTTTCTTTAAAGATTCAAAGGTCTTAAGGCAATCTTGAATAAAGTCAAATTTTGTATCTTTTTCAAGAAGTTGGCATAAAGGTATATTTTGAAAAGTCTTTAATATATCTCTTGTAAAATGCAGTATGTACTAGAAAGCTCCTAACTCCTCTTACTGTAGTAGGTAGAGATAGGTTTGATATAACCTGTATTTTTGCAGGATCTACTTTCAAGTCATTTTCTGAAATTTTATGTTCAAGCACAATTCCTCCTGCAACCATGAATTAACATTTTCCCTAGTTCAATATGAGATTAGTCTTTTCACATCGTTCCAGAACTTTCTCTAAATGATTTAAACATATATCAAAAGAAGTTCTGTTGACCTCATTTTTGGTTGAGGTTTAGTTTTTTCCTCTTTAGTAGCCTAAGGTCTAGCTATAGGATTTTCTTATTTACTATTCTTAGAAAACTAGAAAATGCACCCTCACCACTAGAAATTCCAAACTCTTCTCTACTCAACTTGAAGTTCCACATGTTGGTCTCAACCTCTAAATACTTAGTAGGTGGGGTCACTATGGGGGAAACTCAAGATGAGTCACCCTTAAGATTGTTGGACCCTAAGGTGAACCCCGGGTGTTGGTCTGGAGCTAAGGGATTCACTACATTCACTACACTCACTACACTCACAATCACTCACAACCCTGAACTCAAATTTCTAGCCTAGATCCCTTGATTTTTTGGGATACTTATGTAGATGGTCCCCTAAACCTACTAGCCATTGGGCTATGGTTTGGCCAAAAGGACCCAAAATGAGGTTTCCATTGGTCCATGACTTAAGATACCCAACCTACCCTTTTGCCCTTGAGCACCCCAATTTACGTAAACACCCTTGAAAACGTAAATTTTGCCAAAATTCCCAAGTTTATCCAAAATACCCAAATTTGATCAAAATTCATTTCAAACCTTTTGAAAACCTCCAAATTATCCAAAATTACCCAAAATCTCCAAAGAAGACCAAATTACTAAAATACCCCTTCATAGCCCAAAATCCCAAAAATTCCAAAAATTCCCAGAAAATCTCAATAAATCCCAAATATTTCCAATTTCATTTATATTAACTACTACATGACCCAATTTGGCTAATTTGACCATCTTTAACCAAAGTCCCCAAGTTTGCCTTTAAAGACCCAATTTTCCCCAAATCCAACTCAAATGTCCATCAATTTGATCTCAATTAACCCCAATTTCAATCCTAAACAACTGACCCTAATTTTAATCCTAATCTCAATTTCACTCTTGATATGACCAAACTAGACCAAATCAAAGCTTAATTGGCCCATGATTTGAGCCCAATTTTGATTTAGGTTAAACCCCCAATTTTGACCATATGACCTAATCTCATCAAATTGAACCCATAGCCTAATCAATTGACCCCAATTAATGTTACAATATCTTCATAGCATTCCTACACATCAAAACAAACCATCAATTGGCCTTGGTGAAGCCTCAAATCCATTTGATTTTGGCCTAAATCCAAAA
>NW_018164620.1:83964-86116 GCF_001263595.1 Phalaenopsis equestris | reverse complement strand
TCATGTTGAAAACTCTTCATGAGGTCCCTATTGACCATTTACAACAATCAATTTGGAATTAGCCCAAGGTTAACCCAAGCTAGACCCAAGCCTAGCCAAACATGACCAAATTGATTAAAGTTCAAAATTCCCTTAAATTGATCCTTCAATTGAGCTCAAAACCACTCACATCCTTCACCAAAGTTGTTCCTTATGATCTTCTACACCAAATGAAACAATTAATTGGGCCAATTGACATGGCTAGCCTAGAACAAACCCAAGACTACCCAAGACATGGCCATTTGCTTCCATTTGGACCCATGAACTAAATGTGACCTAACCACCCTAAAGTCACCCAATTAACTCCACCCCAGCCATTAGTTGGACTTAGTGAGCAGTCCAAACACTATGAAATCACCTAATTCATGCCATGGACAAAAGGTCCCCTAAATTAAGGGATATTATTTCCAAAAATGCATGTGCTTAAGATATCCTTACCAAAATTAGGTATTTTTGCACTAAATTGCTGTGACATATTCCCCTGGGTTCCGTGAGCTCCTAGCCACCTCCCCCTAGCTGAGCCACCTCCCCCTGGTCGGCCGACCGACCTAGTGGCTAGAAAAGCTAAAAACCAAGAGCCACCCCCATGGTACCTCACCCACATCAAACCTAGAGGCCAGCTCATCCAAATCAAACTATGGAGCTCCTCTGCCCTCCACCTAAGCACCACAATGTCACTTTATAAAAACTCACCTCCACGGCCATGGGAGGGGTGCTAAAATTTTTCTCAAAGAGAGCCTCCTAAATCACTCACAAAACTTCCTTGAGATATCCACAGCCCATTCCAATCACTCCACTGGCTTGATCCCCCATGTATAAACTTAATTTTGAGCTTAAAAGTTAGGGCAGAAACAAGACATTTCTCAAAACTCCACCAAACTTCATTTGCTTGTGCCCACACCTTCACAACAGCAAGAAAAGTTAAAGCCCCACCAAATTACCCTCTGAAATAGCCTCTACCATAGCTCTAGACCAACATCTAAAATCGAGCTTGGTCGAATTCATACCTAGGACTTACACCACAGTGGGCCCCAACAAACACGCTGAGCACCTCTAATTGAAGCCTCCCTTCTCAGAGCAAAGGTATAAAACTTCTCCTCCTCTCAAGCCTATTTTGATTCTCCATTTTTCTTAGGCTTGATTTCATGAAACATTAACCGTATGGATGTGTTCATCTCACTAAGACGAGCATTTAAAAAAAAAATCACTTAATTTGGTTGAGAAATGAGAGAGATCATAAGCCTTGAAGGTGGATGGCTCTCGGCATAAGCAATTGGGGACGATGACCACGCGCCGTCCGATCACGCGAGTATCAAATGGATGGCCAAGATGAAGTCGGACAACGCTTCTTTACATAAACAGCAGGACAGGACGCTTGGCTGCTGGCGTGGACGACGATGTCAAATAGGATTGCACCGCGTGGAGTTTCAGAGCTACCTAGGATCTACATGGCACCGCATGGATAAGTAGAAAAATTGGGCTTTTTCTATTTATTTAAACTCCCTAAACTTCAAAAATCCATAACTTTGTGTAGAAAAATCATAAAAATAAAATAAAAATACCCTCTTGCTCAGTGAACTAAGGACAATAATTTGGAATAAATTTCATGTCAATTTGATTCATAAAAATTTTTTAATTAATTAAACTCTATTTGGGATCATATGATTCTCCATGCATATTGATACATCACCTTGGCTTGAAATTTTGGCATGTTGTAGCCTCTGTTGAGGGAAACATCCTCTGATTTTTCCAAAGTCAGAGGAAGTTCCTATACAGAGATCCATATTTTTCAAGTTCTTGCACATTATTTCCTTAAAATAATTATGGAAATTAGCATATTGATTAGAAAATTCTAAGAAAATTTTGAAAGGTCCATCATGACCAGAGAAGCTTTTGGTAATGATTTCATGGGTCAAGTCATTTAGGATATACCTAATTTTTACAAACCCTAAGTGATTAAAATAATTAATTTTGGGAAATATGAACATTTAAATGACTTGATTTTTGATCTCCACTAGGGCTTATGATCCAGAGAACTCACCATAAAAATTTTAAAATATTTTGAGTTCATTTGATAACTTAAGTTGATTTTTAAAGATAAATACCACTTTTG
>NW_018164620.1:82938-83901 GCF_001263595.1 Phalaenopsis equestris | reverse complement strand
AGTTCTCTTTGATCAGGGATATTTTATAAAAATAAAATAATATTTAGAATAAAAACTTGATTTTTAGCCTATTTTAAATATTTAAAAATTTATAAAAAACACAAAAATAATTAAATTCATGGAAATGTTATAAATTACTACCTAATCACTTATCAACAATTAGAATATTTTTCCTAATTTTCTAAATAAAGATATTGAATTTCAAAGCTTAAAAATAATTTTTAAAGGCTAAAAATGAGTTCTCACTAAAATAATTCCAATAAATCAAATAAAAATCAGAAAATTGTAAAATTTGCTCCTCTGAGTCCTCTGACCTTAGGGAGATTTTTCAAAACTACAAAACTTAATTTTCAACACCTAAAATATTTTATTTTTATTAAATAAACCTGAAATTAAAATAATTCTAATAAATCACAGAGAATTAAAAAAATTATGAAATTTTGTTCAAAGGCTTCTCTAGTCTAGTTCCCCTCTTGTAAAAATTTCAAAGGATTAGAACTTTCCTTGGTCAAGTTAAGAATTTTCTTTAAAAAATCCTATTTTTGCATAAAAATAATTATATAAAATAAATTAAATACTGAAAAATCACATTTTCTCTTCTGATGTCTTAATTGACCCATGAATAAGGTATGATAAAAATTTCAAAGTCATTTGAATTGAGTTTGACAAATTATGAAGTGTTAAAGCCTTAGGCTTGGAGGCAAATGTGTAATTTTGGAAATTTATCCTTAATTAACATTTAGGCTTAAGTTAAGGAGGGAAATGGACAACCTCTAATCTTAATCAATTTATTTGATATTTAGAACACAAGGGGTTAATTTGTAGAAACCAATCTCACTTTCTTGATTAAGTTAATAAATTTCTAAATTATTAAAATTTAGAAGTTTATTAAAATTAAATTATCATGGACTTAGGTGTATGACTTTTGAAGTCAATAATTAATCGATTTAATACCCCTATTTT
>NW_018164620.1:81690-82322 GCF_001263595.1 Phalaenopsis equestris | reverse complement strand
TCAACCAAGACAAAATTCACCGCCACAACATTCAAAATATAAAACAACTCAAAATTTAATCACAAACATCACACAAAACTACAACTTCAACTAAATTAAGTCATTTCTATCGGATGATCGGGAATCCCTCGGAGGAGGTAACATACGGTTGTTAACGAGGCTTCCCACGATTTATATGAAATTATGGAACTTATTAAGTTGGGTTTAGTAAGTTCATTCGAACTAAGTGAATCCAATAGAAAATAGTGATGCCGGAACGAGGGAACCGTAGGATCCTAACCGGTGTCGCTCTAATCAACTTTAATATGCCCTCATAAAATTTAAAGAACTTCAACTATAGGGGCACCTGATTTGACGTTCTAACTTGGCACACTAGAAAACTCAAGCTCGTCACAGTAAGGAACTTGGAGCTAGCATGGTGGGCAGCACGACCATCTTCAACAGCAAAACCTGTTTTCCCAGCTAAACCAATCTTCCTTCCTTAGACTTAAACAACAAAGTCATAGGACTTCGAGGTTGTTTGCTTATGCAACGTAAATCCTCACATCATCTTTAGGCCTTTGCATAGCCCTTCTATACAATATAAGCCCTAACTCGTCTTAGGATTCCGAGGTTGTCGTTTGTCACGACCT
>NW_018164620.1:74144-81440 GCF_001263595.1 Phalaenopsis equestris | reverse complement strand
CATTGAAAAGTCTTACCCTTTGAAATTCCTTGAAGATAACACGAGAGTCTTCTTAAGTGAAGTCTTCTTAAGTGACTTTAATCATTTAAGATGTAATTGACTATATGGGATTGACCTTATAGGAAGCATGTCCAAACCCAGCTTAATATAAACCCTATTTAATCCTTTATATTAAATAGGGGAACTTGTCGGCAAATATAAAGGTTTTGCAGACCAAACAGACGTCATACTTTCCTTAGTTTATTTGATCGTGTCCTCTTATTGTGGTAGGGGGAGGTAGGTTCAATATAACTTGTATTTTTGTAGGATCTACTTCCATGCCATTTTCTGAAATTTTATGCCCAAGAACAATTCCTCCTGCAACCATAAATTGACATTCGCCCCAGTTCAATATTAGATTAGTCTTTTCACAACGTTCCATAACTTTTTTTAAATGATTTATACATATTTTGAATGAAGTTCCAAATACAAAAAATCATCCATAAAGTCTTCAATCCCTTTAACAATCAAGTCACTGAAGATTGACAACATAAATCTTTGAAATATTGCAGGTGCATTACACAATTTAAAAGACATTTGCTGAAAAGAAAAAGTTCCATAAGGACTAGTAAATGTTGTTTTATCTTGATCTTCTAGAGCAATATGTATTTGATGATAATCGGTATATCCATCTAGGAAATAGAAATATTTATGCTAAGCTAATCTGTCCAACATCTGGTCCAAAAATGATAAAGAAAAATGATCTTTCCTGGTGGCAAAATTTCATTTTCTATATTTTATGCAGATTCTCCAATGAGTGACTTATCTTGTTGATATTAATTTTTTATGCTCATTTGTCACTACAGTGGCACCTCCTTTCTTTGGAACATAGTGAATTGAACTTACCCAAGCCATCTGAAATAGGATATATTATTTCAACATCTAACCATTTTAAAATTTCTTTCTTCACAACTTCTTTCATCATAGAATTTAGTCTCCATTGAGGATCAACTTCTTTGTTTATGTTGACCTTCTAATAAAATTCTATACATACAAATTGAAGAACTGATTTCTTTAATATCAGCTAATGTCCATCCAAAGGCTTTTTTATATCTTTTTGAAGCTTCCAACGACTGTTGTTCTTCCATATCAGTTAATTTTGAGGATACTATAATAGTAATGTAGATAAATCACCTAAGAATGCATACTTCAAATGTGTAGGAAGTTTTTTTAGTTCTAGTTCAGGAGGTTTCTCAATAGATGAAATCAAATTCTTATTACTTTCTATAGGATCTAACATTTCAAATTTTTCCTGAACATAATCTAAATCTTCTTTACTCACTTCCACAGAATCATCTTAAATTTTATCCTCATCTTGATATTCCATATATTCCTTTTTAAATTCTCTTTCAAAAGTCTTCTTAAAATATTCATGGCCTAAATATTCATTAATATCCTTTATGAAGAATTCAATCTCTTCTTTTTTATCACTTTCTCTTTTTCAGGGTATTTCATTGATTTTACAATATTAAATGTAACCTCTTGATCACTGACTCTCATGGTTAGTTCTCCTTTCTGCACATCTATCAATGCACTTCTAGTGGGTAGGAATGATCTTCCTAAAATGATAGGAATTTTTGTATCTTCCTCCATTTCTAGTATAATAAAGTCCATAGAAAAGATAAATTTATCAACCTTTACTAAAATATCTTTTATAATTCCTTTAGGATAGGTAATCGAACGATCAGCTAACTGAAGAGTTATAGTTGTAGGTGAAATATCTCCTAAGCCCAACCTTCTAAAAATTAATAATGGCATAAGATTAATACTGACTCTTAAATCACATAAAGCTTTTCCATAAAATTGTTAGCCAATAACACAAGGAATTGTAAAACTTTTAGGATCCTTAAGTTTTTAAGAAGCTTTTTTTTAATTATATCGCTACACTCTTCAATAAGTGCAACAGTCTCATTATCTACAAACTTCCTTTTCTTATTAAGTATATCCTTCAAGAACCCTTCATGAACTTTCCTAAGCTTGACTTTTGTTCCAAAGCTTCAACAAATGGAATGTTTATCATTAATTTCCTCAAAACTTCCAAAAATTTAGAAAATTCGTTATCTCTATTTTTTGGTTCAATCTTTGAGGAAATGGAGGTGATTGTCTTTCTACAGTGATTTTCATTGGTTTAGTAGGACTTTCTGACTCAAAATGAAAATCTTCACCCAATTTTTCATTTTTCACCTCATCTTTTTCAATTTCAACTTTTTATTGAACTATGTTTTCTAATTATTTTCCACTTCTTAGTTGAATAGCTTTAATTTACTCTTTTTTCTGATCTTTAGGATTTACTTCAACAGTAGCGATATGCCCTAATTGGTTCTCAATATTCTTAATAGTAGTTCCTTGATGTTGTAATTGATTTCCTTGAATATCTAATTAATTTCTTTGATTCTGTAATTTACTACTCATTTGCAATATCAATTCTTCCATTAATAACTTCTTCTCCTTACTCTACAAATTATTAAAACTTGGGATATTAAAACCTATTATTAAAACCTGGGGGTAATAAGGTTTATAAGCTTGATTCCCTTGATTGTTGGAGTTTCCCAATGGGTTTGAAGTTGTGTTTCCTCATTGCGGATTTGTAGCATTAGAATTATTGTTTGCTTTAAAGTGCAATATCATCAATATTAGTATAAAATAGGTATGAAAATCTCAACATATTTTTTTTGGTCAGTTATTAAAATGATTTTTTATTGCAATTAAAGTCTCATAAGAAGATTGAGATTTTATCATTTGTCTCACTGAGTTTTCCTCAAGCACAGGTGCTGTCTGAGAATAATTCATTCCATATTGATATATCTTCTTCGATATAGTGGCTATTTGGGCAGCTAACACAGATATTGCATCAAAATCATGAATACTAGCTACTCTTTTTGGATTTACCCTTTCATAAGGCCATTGAAAATTATTAGTAGTCATCTCTTCAATTAATGAATATGCTTCATTTAATGGTTTTGACATTAATGATCCACCAGTACAGTGTCAATTATCGATCTAAGAGATCCAACCAACCCATTATAAAAATTTTTAATTTTTAACCAATCTAGCAACGCATGGTGTGGACACTTTCTAATGAGATCTTTAAATCTTTCTCATGCTTCATAATTGATTCCTCTTTCTTCAAACTGACAAGAAGATGTGATATCATTCCTAAGCTTAGCAGTTTTTTAAGGTGGGAAATATTTACAGCGCATGGTGTGGACACTTTCTAATGAGATCTTTAAATCTTTCTCATGCTTCATAATTGATTCCCCTTCAAACTGACAAAAAGATGTGATATCATTCCTAAGCTTATCAGTTTTTGAAGGTGGGAAATATTTAGATAAAAATTTTTGTGACAAATCTCCCCTTGTTCAGATAGATCTAGGTGCTAATGAGTTTAACCACATCTTAGCTTTATCCCTTAGTGAAAAAAAAAGTCTAAGTCTGACAGCATCATTCGACACTCCATCATATTTAAATATAGCATACAATTCTAGAAAACTAGCAAGGTGTAAATTAGGATCTTTAGTTGGTGTTTCCCCAAATTGATTGCTTTGCACCATTTTGGATAATAGCAGGTTTATGATCAAATGAATTGGCAGCTATAATAGAGTTTTGTATACTAAAATGAATTTCATCTCCTCTAGGATTAACATAATCTCTTAAAGGTCTCTAATGATGTTCATTTTCATTTCCAGCATTATTTAAATTGCAAGCCATTTTGCAAAGTGATCTATTTCTTTTTGTTGTTTTTAAATTTTTCTTATAGTTCTTTTTAACTCAGAATCGTAAGGTACTAAATTTTTAGATATTATACTACGCATAAACAAACAAAGCAAATAATTAAAAATAAGCAAACACACTTAAATAAGAAAATATTCAAAACTAAACTACAAACACTTATTTTTAATATTTTTTAAAATAAAATAAAATACTAACTAATACTTTCCGTTACTTCCCCGGCAACAACACCAAAAACTTGATGCTGAGCCGATTTAGTGTGTAAATTTTGTAAATATTTTTCAATATTACAAAATACACACGACAGATATAATAATAAATATGCAATATAATTCCAACAAAAATACCTTTTATGAAAATAATTTATCTTTTTCCTTAATGCTCTTTTTGAACTGCCAAATCCCCTTTAAAATCAACACAATTATACGTATCACTCAAGCAATAAAGAGCTCTAATGGAGTCCTATATATTGATCCCCCGGGGAAGTTGGAAAATCCTATAAGTAAGTTTTTGAAATTATTTTATAATTTAAAAAAAAAAAAATAGAAGTAAAGTTTGAAGTTTGAATATTAACTACTAAGGTGAATGATATATAAATTGCAGTTGAAAAGCAAAGTTAACTAACTAAGAACTAACTTTCAGAAGTAAAATTACGAAAACTAAAAAAATTTTTTGTTTTAACTGAAAGTTCAAATTTAAGTAAAACATATATCCCCTATACAATGAGTATATGTATTGTGAATAAATTAAAACAATTTAAAAAAATATATAAAAAATGTTTTGTGTCAAATAGGAGAATTTAAAAAAAATATATAAAAAATGTTTTGTGCCAAATAGGAGCAATCATATTCTTTACCCTCTTCTGAGTGTTATAAAGAACATTGACTAATCTAAACCTTGGTCCCTAATTTCGTGTTTAGGCTGGGAGATACCGGTTGCCACTTCAGAGCTCCCACTACTCCCTCCCCTGAGGGCTAACAATCTCGCATTAGTTTCCAATCAATTAGACCAAATTGGGGATTTTAATCTGTCGCCTTAAAATCTCCAATTATGCATCTAACAAAGCATATTTCCCTATTTATTTGCACTCAATTCCATCGATGTCATACTCTCCCATAAAATCAAATGTGATTCTCCCCCTGTTATAAAAATCATAGCGCTTTTAAGAGCATATGTTTCTCAACTTGTTTTAATATTTCAATTGACCAGATTAAAAAGTAATATCAGAGTTTAAATCATCAAAAATTATTAACATTTAAAACCATAGAAAGCAAAATAAAATCATATCTCAAAGTAAGGAGATAGCCATATCTCAAAGTAAGGAGAATCATAAAGAAGACTACTCAAAATTCATGAGTACAAAACTACAAATCATGGATTTCATATATAAAAAAAAGTTTACAAAACAAAAGAAATAAAAAAATACAACTTATCTCACAATCCTTCCCAAGCAAATCCCTAGAAGTTCACTCCAAGTATTTCTCTCTTTACAAGCACACTCAAATCTCTTTTATAAGTGTAATCAAGAAGAAATTTCTCATCTTCCCTCTCCTCTTACAGCTTTAGAAGAAAATCTAAACTCTTCTCCATTCTCTCCTTGCCTTTCATGCCACCACCTTCTTGCCTCCTTTCCGTCCCCCCTTCGTCCCCCTTCCAACTCTCTTTCAACTCTATGAAGTTTTACTCTATTATTTTGGGCTACCTCCTTTCAAAAGGAAATCAAATTTTCCTCTAAAAGTTAACTCTTTTGAATCACTCTAAGAGACATATCCCTTCATAAAAGAACTTGTGTGATCGCGTGCAAAAATGGAGTTTGTCTGTCGAAAATGAAGTTTGATCTAAGAGACATATCTTTTCATAAAAGAACCTTCCAAAGTGTCTAGATACATTGAATCACTCTAAGAGGTGTCTAGAAAAAGTGTCCATCTGAAAATTCACACAAAATTTGTCCTGAACCGCCTTAATCCACAAAAAGTCTTCTCTGGCACATCATGCTCCAGCTCTCTGAATTTTGGTGCATCATGTGCCAGAATCCCAAAATTTGTTGTTTTGGCTCCAAATTTTGTCCTTTTTAGCCATTTTTACTCCAAAAGCCTAAAAATGATATACCTGCAATAAAAACATGAAAATACCCTTCTTAAAGTACAATATCACAAAAAATAAGCATAAAATATGTACTTAAAATAATATATTATTTTGGTGTATTAGTGGCTGTGAAAAGTTAGGGAGATAAGTATTCTGGGAGGTTCATATTAGAGTTTTTTGGGTGACAAGCTGGGCATACAGTTATGGGGAGCCTTATGTGGCACCAACTGGCACTGTTGTCAAAGGCAAATAACTAATTAGTGAACTAATCATATCTATTACTCAGGAGAGATATATAAACAATGCTCTTTTTGTCACTACTTTATTTACATTCTTTAACTTCAAACCTACAACTTAATTATTCACAAGAGAAAAATACTTTTTATCAATCTTGAATTTCACCTTATTGATTGTTGTTGTTAAGTCTTAACATAGGATTAAAATAGTAACTTGGGAGTAGTGATGGCAAAATCACTTTTATCGACACTCCAAACTAGGACCTTATAGTAGTGGACTAGAACTTCAACTAAAGTGATTTCTTTCATTGTTCCCTATGCGATCGATACTCAAGACTAAAGAAAGTACTATATTACTTGAATGATACGTGCACTTGTGTTAATACCTAGAGAATAGTGTTTAGCCGTTGTAAATCTTGAGTTATATAATTTATAAAATTTATTTTAGAATTATAATATTTTAACTTTCAAATGACTAGGTATACCATAGAGAAAGTGGCAGTCAATTACTGATCGGGTGCATTTAGAAATATGATTGGAGGCTGCAAGCAGATACAATCAAATTAGGCGTTAGATTTTTCATAATAGGTTGCTGACCGACATTTTGTAAATTGACAAATATAAGAATTTGATGGCGCTATTAAAAGATTTAATTTCTAGCAACGACGTCCAAAGACTTGATCGCGACTTTATAGATGTGTCTAATTTTATTAAGATGTATAAATATAATATTCAATAATGTTAAAGTCGAATTTGTCAACACAAGTATAAGTATCGCTCAAGTAATATAGGGCTCTAATGGAGTCCTAGATATCGATCCCACAGGGAGTAGTTTATAATTACGGACTAAGACATTAGAAAAGTAATAATTTAATCACAACAACAACGTTCAATTTGCTTATCTGTCACTAATAGACAATAGATAATTTTAATAACTAATAAATAACTAATGATATAAAGTAGGGTTTAATTGTGATATTCAATATATCGGAAGCATCCTTCTCCTTGTAAAGAAATTATAGTGAATGGATAAATGAATTAGTTCAATTTATATTGTGTCAAATAGGAGCATACATATTCTTTACCCTTTGGTCCAGGCATAAAGAACATTGACTAATCCTATGCTTGTTTATTGAATCTGCGGTTAGGCTGGGAAGATACCGGCTCTCACTTCGGAGCTCCCACGTTCCCCTCACCTGAGGGCTAA
>NW_018164620.1:70028-70786 GCF_001263595.1 Phalaenopsis equestris | reverse complement strand
AAAACTTAATCTTGTATGCACTTCTTTCCTTTAAATATGGAAGTAAATTTTGTTTGAGCCATTGCATTGACGAAGCGAGACTCGTCGAACTCAACCTATCTCTTTTGTCGTGGAGCCATTTCAATCAAATCAAATTATAAAAAAATTCCAAAAATTACTTCAAATATGTAAATCATGGCTTCCAATAGTAATTCTAAGAGTTCAATAATAAAATCCATGAATCTCTTCCCAAATTTTCTTTACATTCCCACATTTTTTGGATCTCCTCAACGTGGGAGAAATTCACGATGGAAATCAAATATTTTTAGCTTGGAGTGAAGCTCTTAACTAGAGATGATCAAATCCGGTGTCAAAAAGCTTTGAAATCGCCTCCTAATCCAAGATCTCTCAAGCCCTAGGTCGAAAATGGCGTTTTATTAGGAGGAAGGGGATGATGAATAGTGGCGGTTAACTGGTCAAAATCGTGGTTAAAGATGTTTTTTGTGAGCTCGCCGTCAACGGGGTCAATGGAACTGTCGGCGCGCTTAATTGGAATTTTAAATCCTAAGTTTCGGGAAAATCTCGCCGTCGGCGGGGTCTCTGCGGCGGTTCGGCGGCGTCTAGGGCGCCGTCGGCGGCGTCTAGGGCGCCGTCGGCGGGCTTTATTGTTTTTGTCCAAATTTCAGATTTTTGCGATTCCGATCAATTCCAAGCCTAAATGACAACCGTTTAATCATTATAGAAATAATTTTAAATAATTAAATGATGTACTTAGCACA
>NW_018164620.1:37486-69928 GCF_001263595.1 Phalaenopsis equestris | reverse complement strand
GAAATCCTCACAATTGTTACACACTAATGGAACGTCTCCTCTCTTCAGGCTCTTCAGGCTCTCTTAATTTTCGGCCAAAATGTTCTTTTAAAGTTATGGATGAGCTTTCCCAAGAGTTGCCTAAGCATCCCTTCAAAATTTGGCCTTATCCGAAGCTTGAGTAGGCATAACCGTCAATCTCGCCGTCGGCGGCCTCGAGGGTGCCGTCGGCGGGGTGCCGTCGGCGGGTTTCTGAAGAATTTTTTCCTGTAGTCTTCGGAAAAACTCGCCGTCAGTGGTCTAGTTCAAATGTTCACATTTTGGTCCTTTTCGCTCCAAATTTGCTCCTTTTTGTATCTTTTCGCTCCAATGACCCTAATTCATCATTCCTGCAACAAAACATCAAAAATACCTTTCTTTAAAGTGCAATATCATTAAAATAGTATAAAATAGATATGAAAATCTCAACATATTTTCCTTTGGTCAGTTGCCTGAATTTCGCTTCATGAGAGGCTAGTGTAGTATTTGGGGAATTGCTTCCCAGCTCCTCTTGAAATGGCATCGAACTGATGGCTTCTAGACTAATTCCTAAATACTGTGAGGGTTCTTCCTTGGATTTCAGACTATGCAACAATAAAGGTGTGAATAGCAACTGTCATAGACTTTCGATGGCCTGCTCACATTTGGTTGCCCAATCAGAATTCTTATCTTTCCTTAATACTTTATAGAAATCCGTGCAATTGTCACTTGATTTGAAAATGAATCTTCTGAGTGTTGCAATTTTGATGGTTAGCTTTTACACTTCTTTGGTGTTTCGGGAAAAAGGCATATATAGAAGTGCTTTACTTTTTAGGATTAGCTTTAATGCCTTTGGGCGTTAATTGATATCTTATGACCTTCTCAGTTAAAGCTTTAAACAAGCTTTTAGGGGATTTAATTTCATATTATAGTTCTTGAGAGGCTGGAAGCTTTCTTTTAAATCACATGTATGCTGCTTGGCCGACCTACTTTTTACTAGCCCATCTCAACATAGACCTCAATATTTCTTCCTTTCTACTCAAAAAAATTGCATCCATAAGAAGTTGGTAAGTAGCAGCAACATTTTTTAGCCCAAAGGGCATTATCGTAAAACAAAATAATCCTTTACCAAGTAATAAAAGCTTTACTCTGAGCATTGACTAGATGCAACTTGTTTTGGCAGTATCTTGAGAAGGATCCAAGATACTCATGACAGAGTGTCCGACCGCAGAGTCTACTAGTGTTTCGGTCCTTCGTAGTGGATAACCATCCTTGGAGCAAGTTGCATTCAAATTTGTTTATTTCATACACATCTTCCACTTTTCATTGGACTTTTGCACCATGACTATATTAGACACCCGGGAGGGATATTGCACCGTTCAGATGTTGTCTACCTATAAGAGCTTTTATACCTCCTCAAGAATAGGCCGACCAAAGTTTTTGCTGACGATAAAATTTTCTACTTTAGAGGCGTTGCATATAAAGTAACATTGAGGTTGTCAAAAGCCATGTCAATGAGCCACCGTTCAGATGTTGCCTACCTATAAGAGCTTTTACACCTCCTCAAGAATCAGGCCGACTAAAGTTGTTGCCGACGAAAAAATTTTCTACTTTAGAGTCGTTGCATATAGAGTAACATTGAGGTTGTCAAAAGCCATGTCAATGAGGATGCTTGGCATCTCGACGGTTGACTAGGAAAATAACATTATGGTGTTTAAGGAGAGTATCAATCAACAGCTCTTTGTGACTTGAATTGAAAGTTTCAATGATTAGGAAAACTTTATCAGGATCTTCAAATATGTGGGGATCTTTATGGTGGCCTCATCATTTTCAAGGCCTTCTTCATATTGGTGCTGGAAATCCAGTGCTCCGTGTTCCATGCTTCCCACCTCTCAAAGATAATATGTCTGGGATGGCTCCAAATTTTCATATATATTGACAATGTCCCATTGCAAGGACATTTCACCATTGCGTATTATGTAGAAACCACATCCCAATAATTGTTGAGGAGCATGTGACCAAAATTTGCATTGTATATTGGCAGCTCATCGACCACTAAGAAATCATCCATATTAGTGCATTTGTTGCTTCCGCCCTCTCCACATGTGACAGAGAGTGCAATTATGCTGAAAGCCTTCTTCCTTTAGTGGACTAATCGACACAGTCAAATGGTAGGTCACGAAGTTCCTTTTTCCAAAAGCCTCCTTGAATAGAATGTCCTTCGAGCTACTTGTGTCAACCAAAATACTACCTACCTGGTGGTTGCTAACTAGTGCAGCGACGACCATGACATTGTTATAGTAAATTTCCAACAGGAGGAAGATCCATATTGATGAAAATTGTCAGGGATTGAAAGGGACACAACACATTATTCGCCAGATTGGCTCCTTTTTTATTAGGTATTTAGATCTAATCACCTCCATTTACTGCGTGTCTATCCTTGTTATGTGGATAGTGTTGCCTCGGATAGGTCTGTCTGAATAGCCTTCTGTAGGTGCCTTCCCCTGTCATCGAGTACGCACTTCTAGGTCTACAAACTCCTTGAGCTTCTCGACTTAGATCATTTCTTCAACCACGCTACGGAGGTGCTTGCACTACTTTGTATCATGATTGTGGTCTTTGTGGTGCTTACAATACTTTTGGCATCTATTCTCATCGATGGAGCTGTACAAAAATTCTCTTTATCCTGGATAGCCTCCACTAGTTCTGTCATCAAAAAATGCCTTGCTGGTCAAGCAATTTCAATCGGTTTTGCTTTCTTGAATTTTGATTGGAATCTCTATTTCTATCGGTTGGCTGACCTCTTTCATGTTCGGTGCGAAGGCCATCTTACTCCATCCACCCATTGTTCAATGAACCTTTTTTGTTCAATCTACTATCAAACTTCAAACCTTTTGAGACAGGTAGGTTCATGCACTCTTCTAAAATGATGTGTTTATTGGCTAACTCTAAGAGTTGAGCCAAAGTTTTGAGCTTTAGCAAGCCCAAGAAATATCAAAATGATACACTCTTCAGCCCTTTTGCCAGAGCAGCTTTAGCAATTGCTATCTCTAGGTTCGAGTATCTCCTTCTAGAACCATATAAAGTACACCTGTAGGCTATTGTTCGATCCCTATTTTTTAAACCACGAGGATTCTGATTCTTGCATAATTTCTAGGCACTAGCGAACTGTGCAATAAGTAAATTCTTGAACTATACGAAGGAATTTATAATCCCAACAAAGAGTCCATTGAACCAACTGAGAGTTGCATCTCTCAATGTAGTGCATAACAGTTGACATTTCTATGCTTCAGAAATCTTAAGAAGCAGTTGGATCAATCTAACCTATGTATGGTTCCAAAGAGGAAGCCTTAAACTTTTTTGGAGGCTCAGCTTCAATGATTTGTCGAGAGAAAACATATTGTAGTTGGTGATAAACTTTGATATATCCTACTTAAGGTTTTATTTGCACTACTTGCGGTCTGCTTTTCAGCACGGATCCAACACTAGCTTGTTGTTGAGATTATTTCATCTACTTGGCTCCTTGAGGTGTCTGTTAGCCTTGAGATTCAGGTGCTAAGGATTAGGGTGTGGGAAAGGTTGTGCTCTTCCCTCAAGTATTACTAAAATTAATTTTGCAATCTGAGGCCGACATCCGATCATGGAGCTCTTGAATTTGTTGTTCCATGAATTTCCCGATGAATAACATTTTAGAAATTTCTCCTCTATGCATTCCTTCTATGTTACATGCTCCTATGCTTTCTACAGAAATGACCAACTTATTTAAAAGTCGTAGGAAGGGTTCCTATAAATTACATGGTTTTTTGTTGTAGGCATGACTCCACACTCACTACACCTTCAAGGATGTTGAATCACAAAATGTTATTTGGGTCACGCCCAGGGAATAGAGCATTGATCGGATTAACCGAATAGGAAAGTAGAAAAGACAAGCACAAATAGAGCAAATTTTATAGGAATGCATTTAGTTGTCTTTTCTACAGAAATGACCAACTTATTTGAAAGTCGTAGGAAGGGTTCCTATAAATTACATGGTTGTCCCCCATTTAGTAAGAATATTACAAATATTTATGATTCATTACATCTTTACATATTTATAATCGAACTGGACATAATTTGAGCTTGCAACTAGTGTTGGCGTCATTTCGTTCTGTCTTTGCTTTAGGCATCATTTCGTAGTTGTAAATGTTTGGCTTATTCATGTGGTATTCGTTCAGTTGGACAAAATGTCATTTGACCACTTGAACTATCTTTGGTCGCCTTTTTTTGAAAAATCTATTGTGCAAACTCCTTTGTCCTCTCAGAAGATTATTCCATTAGGTAGAGGACACATTACCAAAATCTGACGAACAACTTACATTCGGTCGAATAATCTATACAAGAGGAGTCTTTGTTAGGAGATTGTTAATTTTGTGAGCACCCTTCGTGTTGGTTAGATCGTTATCAATATCGGTGTGTGGTGTTCCTTCGTTTGGTTGGACTAACGCTCGATCGGCCCAAACGTTGGCTGATTGGAGTTTTACTGAATTGCTTGGTCTATTGTTACTCTCTTCACGTGATCCGTTAAATCACCTTGAGATTTATGCAAAGAGCAGCTCGTTGCTCTTTACATGTTAATATTAAAAAAAGATTACAAATTTTGGGTGGGATAGTGGATCTCCATCTAAAAAAAAAATACATTATAAGCCTAGGGGTTCCAAAATTCACAGTACAACGCCACGGAAAAAAGTAAGAAAAACACCAGAAATAAACTAAACCAAAATACAATAGACCCAAAGCATATGCTTCGAGAGCACCAGCCAATTATGTCCTGCGCCAAATAAGTGATGCACAGTCAGAAAGACGTTGCGACAAAAAAAAAAATTTAGGAGGACGACTTCGCGCAGGTGATCTGTAATGATCAAAATGTTATGGGCGAGATACGAAACTCCCCACACGAAAGCCTTCAAAATCAAAGTCCTCGTAAAGAGCCAATATGAAGTAGTCCCCTTCACAAGAGATTGTAAAACTAGAAAATACACTGCAGCTATCTGAAGCTTAAAGTGACCTTTCTGCATTAAAAGAAGACATAATCTCTTCAGCAGCAGGAGAAAAGGGTAAGCAGATTATGTAAGAAAGCAGCTTAATGTTGCAAATAAAAGCAATATAATCCAAACACCAGCAGGGAGTAAAACAGAAAATTGAAATTTCCAAACACGGATCAAAAATCCATAAAGAAGCCTCGGGTGCGTAGGATGCTCCAGCAGGGACCGAAATCTCCAAACAGTAAAATGAAAACCCCCTTGCAGCTAGTATAATCAAAAATACTCCTCCAGCAGGGACCGAAAATCCAGTGAAAAAGAAACCAAAAATTAGCAATAATAATACAAAACCATGGCATGAAAATAAAGGCCACTCAAAACAAAAAGAAATCAAAATCTAATGTAAGGCGAATCCAAAGTGTCGCTCAATAAAAGGCACTTTAAGTGATGCATCGGAGTAACACCCACTAAAGGATTAGTATTATCCTTAGCAATCTTAGCGAGCCAATCAGCAGGAGAATTCCCTTGGCGAAAAATAAAAGTTATGTGAATATTAAAATTAAATTTTCTATTACCTCCATAATTATGTTCCAAGTGTAAAGAACATTCCATTTGGGTAAAGAAAGGGCACCAAAATTCTTGAACAGTGATAAAGAATCAGTCTCAATAATGATATTGGAGAACTTGCATGAGAGGGCAACCAAAAGAGCAAGCAGAAAAGCCCAGCTTTTAGCTTCTAAAGCAGATGACACATTAATAGGAGAAGCAAAAAAATAAATGCAATTACCCAAGTGATTTCTTAAAATCCCACCTACACCCACAGCTGTGGGAGTCCAGCTACCATCGATATTAATCTTGATCCAACCTCAGGGGGGTGGTTGCCACCTAATCAAGGTGGCCATCCTACACACCCGAGGTTGAAAAGAAGAGATATCCAAACCAAAAATTTGATTTAGGTGATAGTAATAACCAAGAATGTAAGAAACAGTAGTAGAAGAAGATAAAACCAAATGTTGATGCCTAAACTATTTCTAGCCATCCAAATAAATCAAACAACCACCAAAGGAAAGCAAAACAATTTTTTATAAACCAAGGCCCCTCCCACCTACACCCACAGCTGTGGGAGTTCAGCTACCATCGATATTAATCTTGATCCAACCTCAGGGGGGCGGTTGCCACCTAATCAAGGTGGCCATCCTACACGCCCGAGGTTGAAAAGAAGAGATATCCAAACCAAAAATTTGATTTAGGTGATAGTAATAACCAAGAATGTAAGAAACAGTAGTAGAAGAAGATAAAACCAAATGTTGATGCCTAAACTATTTCTAGCCATCCAAATAAACCAAAACACCCGAGGTTGAAAAGAAGAGATATCCAAACCAAAAATTTGATTTAGGTGATAGTAATAACCAAGAATGTAAGAAACAGTAGTAGAAGAAGATAAAACCAAATGTTGATGCCTAAACTATTTCTAGCCATCCAAATAAACCAAACAACCACCAAAGGAAAGAAAAACAATTTTTTATAAACCAAGGCCCCAAATTTCCAGTTGTGTAAGTAGTTGATCATGTAAGAGCTATGCGATCAGTTAATCTGAAAATGTTGTCCTAATAAAGACCAAACCTCTCTCGCATATGCACATTGAAAGAAAAGGTGGCGCTCGGATTCTTCATCTTTCCTACATATATAACACTGTAAAGCAATCTTAAGACCTTTAAGTTTGAGAATATCATCAAGAGGAAGCATTTTAAGTAAAAATTTCCAACGAAAAAAGGAGATAGAAGGGGTAAAAATAGCATTCCATATAATCTTGCCCCAATGCCAATTGCTAAAATTATAGATGCTAGAGTATAAAAATTTCATAGGAGAAGTAGCAATAGAATTTTTCCAAATAGGCGTATCTTTCAAATTCCTTTTAATAGGAATTTTAGCAACTTCAATGTAGTTATCCCCGATAAAGTCTTTTAATTTATTAACATCCCAACGACCATCCGTCCAACAATCAAAGAGAATCAAATTATTATTTAAATTATGAGAAGAAAAGTTAGAATCACCTTGACCCCATTGATCCTGCCAGAAGGAAATATTACCGTCACCAATATACCAAAATATAAACTTAGTAGCAACCGAGCGAGCAGTAATGATGGCTTTCCAAATTTTTTAATCTCCCACTTTCCAATTAACAATGGTTGGACTTATGGTAGCACAATATTTATGAAGCATGAAATGAGCCCATAAAGAGGTATTGGCACGGAATTTGAACCAAAGCTTGCACATATTAATATCAAAGGTTTGCATCAAATTCTTAATACCCAGACCCCCAGCAGTAGAAGGTTTAGAAATTTTATCAAAGGTAGCCCAATGTTTTCTGATATTGGTGCCTGACCAAATAAAGCGGTTAAATAACTTCTCTAAAGTGTTTTGGGTACTTTTCTTAATGTTCAAAACTTGTAAAGCATAAAGTGGAATACTCATCAAGATACTTCTAAGCAAAGTAATCCTCCCACCATTAGAAAGAAACGAGTTCCTCCAGTCATTAATCCTATGGTTGATTTTATCAACCACATCAGCTAAATGAGTTTGCTTCCGACGACTCTAAAGCAAATTCACACCCAAATATTTGAGAGGAAGGGAGGCAACTTGATAACCAGTAAAAGAGGTAGCCCAAGTAACAATAGTTCTTTTAACGTGCTTCCCAAAGTATAAATGACATTTTTCTTTATTGAAAAGTAAACCAGAAATATCTTGAAACTTCTCCAAAACCAGCATAAGGACCTTCATGGAAGTTTTAGTAGCATTAGCAAAAATAATAGCATCATCCGCATAGGCCAAGTGGCTAACCAAAATGGAAGATTTATGAGAGAATTGGGAATAAGGTTTGCTCAACTGCAGATTTTTAAGCAAGCGTGAGAGATAGTCGAAAACAATAATGAAAATAGTGGGGTCTCCTTGTTTGATGCCTCTCTGAGCGGAAAAGAAACCATAAGAAGTGCCATTAACAAGAATTGAATAATGATTATTTATCAGCCATCTTCTGATGAGAGAGCAGAAGTTATCATAAAAACCACGAGCTTAAAGAATATTAATAATAAAATTCCAGCTTAAAGTATCAAAAGTCTTTTTAATATCAAGTTTGATCACCATGTTGCCTCCTCTACAATTTTTGTCCATATCCTGGAGAAGTTCTTGAGCAAAAAGAATATTATCAGTGATCTCTCTCCATTTAATAAAGGCATATTGCTGTAGAGAAATAATATTATTGAGATGAGGCTGCAATCTGGAAACAATGAGCTTGCTTGTGACTTTAGATATAACAGAGGTGAGGGATATAGGGCGAAATTTATCCCAACTATTTTTGTCAGCCCCCCTCGGGATGAGCACAATGAGAGAGGAAGTAAAGTATTTCCCAGGATCAAACCCCTGAAAAAAACTTTGAATGACATTAATAACATCCCCTTTAATAATCTCCCAATAGGAAACATAAAAATGAGAAGTGAAACCATCAGGACCCGACGCCTTATTAGACTTAATATCTTTGAACATTGAAAAAATCTCCTACTCAGTCGGGATATCATTGAGAGAAATGTTAGAGGTGTACTGACGCGATCTTTAGCGAATGTACTGACGATCTTTAGCGAAGATATCATGGTCAATATTGAGCACCTATGTATTTAAATGGAACAAATTAGAGAAATAATCAACAACATTGTTACAAATTTCATCCTTGTCCGTCAGAGTTCTCTCATTCGTCGTCTTGATATTTAAGATGATATTCAAATTTCTTTTACATTTAATAGAGGCATGGAAGTAATTAGTGTTCCTATCTCTGCACTTAAAATAGATATCATTAGCTTTCTGTTGTAAAATATTTTCCTCCAAAGAGATAGCCCCCAGAAGAGTAGCATGAGCTTGAGCTAACTCAGCAACAATAGTTGGAGAAGGAGAGGTTTCCTCGTCAAGAGTGTCAACAGCCAATTGAGCTTCTTTGAACTTATTATGCACATTTCCAAAAGTATCGAAATTCCACCCCCTCAGCTTAGCAGCAACCTATTTATGAAGTTGTCAAAACACATACCAGGGATCACCAATTCTGTTAATGCTCCAAGCCTTCTTAACAGTACTTAAAAAGGTGTCATATGATGTCCAGACATTAAGAAATTTAAAGTGATACGAAGCAAATTTAGTAGTAAAGGCAAGAGAGAATAAAATGGGATTATGATCAGAACCGACATGACTTAAATGATGAACTTTAGTGATGTGAAAATAATTAAGAAAATGTTTATTACCCAAGAAACGATCCAGGCGTTGAAACAGAGAACCTCTCCAACAAGTAAGAGGAGTGCACGAGAAGCCTAAATCAAAGAGGCCTGCCTCGACAATTTTGTCACAAAACTTACTAATGAGTTTGGGATTCGTACTACGACCACCCTTCCTTTCAGTGGGGGTCATAACAATGTTGAAGTCTCCCCCAACAAACCAGTTTTCTTTAATATGATTCCCCATAAGCAATAATTTATCCCAAAGCTGGAATTTTTCATGCATTAAGGAGCTAGAATAAACAAAAGTGGCCCAGGAGAAGAAAGTGTCCATTTTAAAGTAAACCAAAACAAATTGATTATCATTTTCCACGATATTGAGATCAATAGTATGCTTCCAGAAAATCCAAATTTTATTATTCGTATTACAAAAGTGATTGTAATTTTTAAACTTCCTGAGAATGTTCTCTTTGTTAGTAGAAACCATAGGTTCCAAAAGGGCAAAGATAGAAAGATTATTAATAAATGTTTTAGTCTATTAAGGGAGGCAGGGTCCGCCACTCCCCTAATATTCCAGATCATGATATTAATCATTAAATCTCAACCCACCCCTTCTAGAAAATCTAGGAAGGGTGGTGAATTGTTCCTTGAATGATATTTATCATTTATAATGATATTATCACGATTGAGATGCAAAAGCTCATTTTTTTCTTTTATTTTTCTTTTTGCTTGATTTTTGCACTAACCATTCCTCCTCAAGGGCGTTCGTAGCGGCCGATATAACATTATCAGGAATCTGTTCATCAGGAAAATGAGCCAACCCGTTCTCAGTACTTATAGATAGCGTAATATCATTAACAGAAGGATAAACCTGTAAAAACTCTTGCCCAAGTTTATCCGCATTAGAAACATGAGGAATAGTAAATTGTGTTATATCTTGCTCATACGAAACAACATTCATAGCATGAGGAGACATAACAATAGGCTCACAAGTAATAACATTTTCTGACATAACGATTGGCTCACAAATAATATTATTTTCAGAAATAACATTTCCCTCAACAAGATCTTCCTTAGTTTTGTAAAAAAGTTTCGACTCTTTCTCAATACTTTTTTTTGAAATAATGTCATGGGCGGAAGAAACCTGTAAACAATCCTCCCCATGATAATCAACAATAGAAACATGAGGAGTAGAATCTTGTAAAAGATCTTGCTCTATTAGCGTTAGTAACATGAGAAGACAAAACCATAGGTTCGCTAAAACTAGCATTTTCAGATATCTCAATACCCTCAACTAGACCTACCATAGGATTATCAAAGGGATTATCCTTACAGAAGGTTTTAGTGTTCTCAACATAAATCCCAAGGAGTGGTTTGTGTGATGGGGCAGGAGGTGGGGGCCCATGTTTCAAATGAGGATGAAGACAAAAACATTGAGCAGGGATATGGTCGAACATATGACAATGATTACAATACGGTGAATGTTTTTCCAGTTAAACTTTCTGCCAATAGCCTTTATGCTCGGACCCTATCCATATCTCATCGTAAAATGGTACCGTAACATCTCACTCGACCAGAGCCCTAGCCTCCGAAGGTCTGCTCAATAAGTATGTGGGGCGGTCCAATTTTAAAGGCTTGTCGTAAGCCGCAGCAAGAGAAAAAAGTATTTCATGGTTGAACAAATGGAATTTAAGTCCCGAAAAATGCAACCAAACCGGAATAATAGGTGGTTCCAATTTGGGATCAAAATCAATAGACCACTTTAAAATTTTCATTATGCTACCAACAATTTTGATAAAACGAAGTGAAAACATTCTAGTATAATCCTCATCATTGGATAGTTAAATGAGGATATGCCTCCCGTCCAACACACCAAATTTCCAAAACCCAGTTAATTTCATAGAGTCAAAATCCCGTTTAATAAGATCAAGCTTGGGTAGCCCAAAAGAAAATTTTCCTATAAGAACATGCCTTGCCGAAGAAGCCAAGATATTAAACTGGTCATCAGTAACAAACATTGTAAATTTGCCCTCTTTTTCTCCAATTTTTTGATTGAAAACATAATCACTACAGCAGTGCAAAGCAGCATGAAAAGAGTGGGGGAAAAGCCCAGTATTGCCTAACTTAGAACATGAATCCCTCGCAAGGGCTTCAGCAAAGGAAGGGGCCATAGGCCCAAAAAATGCACCAAACAATTTGAAAGACAAAACAGAAAACCCCAACAGTGGGTCACAAAGAAACCAAAGAGAAACAACCTCAAAAAGAAAAAATATTACCTCAGGAGTACTATTTTTATTTTAGCCTTTGACTATTTCTCCCGTTTAATTAATCGTTTGCAGAAAGATAAGCCTCACATTAAATTCTCTCACAAATCATCCATTATGGTTAGCCATTAGACTTATGCTGATTATGTCATTTTTTTCAACAATGCCAGCAAGCCTGCTATTAAATCTCTCATGCAGACACTTGATACCTTTCAGGATACCTCGGATCTTTTTTTTAGTGAAGATAAATGCAATATTTATTTTGGAAAGTCTGTTAAAACCTCTATTATTAATTGGAGTACTGATCATACTGGCTTTCATGCTACATCCTTGCCCCTGAAATATTTGGGGGTCAATCTGCTAAGGGGTTGCCGCAAACAAGTTCAATTAGACGATGTTGTCGACAAGATTAAGCATAGAATTGATGATTGGAGGAACACTTTTTATCTAATGGGGATTCGTATCACCATCCTTAGAAGTGTTTTGTTGAGTATTCCTTTATATGCGCTTCAGATCATGAATCTCAAGAAAAGCACTCAGACTTTACTTGAAAGAATTTTTAATCGTTTTATTTGGTCAGGCACTCACGCTAATAAACATTGGTCCAATTTCTCTAAAGTTTCTAAACCTCTCTCGGCTTGTGGTCTAGGATTTAAAAGTTTGAATCAAATCTCTGATATTAGTATATGTAAATTGTGGTTTAAATTCTGTGCTAATACTTCTTTATGGGCACGTTTCATGCATGATAAATATTGCAATATTTCCATTCCATCTATTGTTCAATGGAAAGTGGGGACTCTAAGATTTGGAAATCCATTCTGAAGGCTCAATCAATTGCTAGTAGATTTATTTTTTGGGATATTGGAGAAGGAAAGATCTCTTTTTGGCATGATCAGTGGGGTTTGGGGGATCATAATACTTTTGCTGAAACACCTGAAAATAACAAATTACTTATCTCGGATGTTTGGATTGATGAAAATTGGGATATCTCTAAATTATTTTCTCTGGCTGGGGATAAAACTGCACATGTTACTAAGATCCCCATTAAGAAGACTACTATTGGCACCCCGCTTTGGAAAACCTCTTCTACTATTTCTCCATCTAAAATGCTTTACTCGCATCTCTCGAATCTCTTTAGCTTTGATAAATGGCGGTGGGGGAAACCTATTTGGAATAATTTCTTTACTCCTTCCGTCTCTTTCTTCCTATGGAGATATCTGTTTAATTTGCTTCCCCTTGACGACATTTTGAAACTTAAAGGGCTCAAATTGGCTTCCCGTTGTCAGCTATGTAATAGGGAGGAGGAATCTGCTGTGCATCTGTTTTTTCAATGTTCTTATGCTAAGGAGGTGTGGTTTATTCTTGGAAAAAACTTTCATGTTAACTGGCGTGATTGCATTGATATTGTTGATTTTCTCCATATTTGGAGAGCTGCTGATATTTTGGACTCCAAATTGGCTTTTTTTTCTATGTTGGTCATTTGGTTTCTCTGGACGACAAGGAATGATATTAAATATCAAAATTTGACTCCTGTTCCTTCTACCTCGGCTTCTCTGATTCTTGCTTATTTCACCCGAGCTTGTCGTATTATGGGCCTGAGAGATGTTTTTCCCCATCCCAAGGAGAGTAGGATGGCCACTCTTGTTAGGTGGCAATCACCTCCGTTCGGATGGATTAAAGTTAATTTTGATGGTAGCTAGGTTGCCTCGGCGGCTGGGGCGGCTAGGATTTTTTATAATCATCTTGGGAAGTGCCTTTGTTTCTTTTCCTCTCCGATTGTGGCTTCCTCTCCTTTGGAAGCTGAGTATTGGGGTTTTCTTTTGTCTCTTCAGGTCGCCATTACTTGTAACTTTTCCAAGTTAGTGCTCAAGACGGATTCCCTAACTACTTACAAGGATTTTGGTTTATATACCAATACCAAGTGGAATGTCTTGGGAATTTGGAATAGATTCGGGTTTTTTATTGATAATTATAACCTTTCCGTTATTTTGACTCATATTTTTAGGAAGGTAACTTCCCAGCGGATTGGTTGGCCACACGTGGTAAGTTTTTAGGTAACACTAAGGTTGATGTTTCACCTCCTTACCCCTTACCATGTTAAGAGACTTTTACGGGGCGACTCTTTAGACTTGTCGTTCATCAGGACTTAATGTTTTTTTCTTTTCCTTGGTTTGCTCTATGTGGTTTGCTTCTTGCGGTTTCAGGCATATCTCCTTTTTATGGTGGAGCTTATATATTTATTTTTGGGTATTGGCTTAGTGGTATTTGGCTGGTTGATGTTTTTAAATTTATAGGTAGCTTGGCTTTTGGTTCTAGGCTGGACGTTTTTCATAATCTGCTTATCACTCCTAGGGGTGTTGGCTTTATACTTCATATTATATATATTTATATTGCTTTTAACTTTGTGGTATATTTTGGTCTACAGGTAACTTATATTGATTTGATGTTCAGTGACTATGGAGGATATACACAAGTCAGTTTGGTGCTCATCGCTTTGAATTTCTGGGTTGTACCCTCGATGGCATGCTTACCCGTCTGGAGGAGAGCGGATTTGAAAGTTTAGCGGATCTCGACTGTCATTTTATGCAGATATACTCACTTGGGTTTATATATTATGTTTATATTTGCATTGTTCCCTTTTGTTTTTTGTGTGTTGGTGTGTTTTTCTCCTTGGGTCAAGTTATCCTGCGGATGAAGAACCTCTTAATGGGTGAGTTGTACTCTTCTTTTGGTTTTCATAGAGGGGGTTCCTTATCTGATTTTCATTTTGTAACCTTTTTGGTGATTAGCGCGTAGGGAGCTGTATCACGCTCTTCATTTTTTTATTAAAATATGTATATGAAAATGTATATAATAATAATAATAATAAAGAATGACCAGAGACCATGATACAGCCCCGACCTTCCCTCATGTGCCTAAAATTCGAGTACCACACCCTATACTCAGGGAATCGAACCCCAGACTAGAGGGGACTTACAACTGACAAGCAGATGTCCGACCAACTGATCTAAGTACCCGACACACACGCGCGCGCGCGCGCACATACACACACACGTTAATACATTGGACTTGAGTGGTGTGTATGTAATCCTTTAATAAATTTTATGTATTTACATATTTAAGACCAAAGCTTTCATAGTTTCCGCTTGATGGATATATATACTTTTACATGAAAAAAAATAAAAAAATTTATTTCATTTAAAAAGAAAGTAAAACTGGTATATTTGTGATATTTAAAATTTGCGTGATATGCATGTAAATATAAAATTTAAGTACCAGAAATGAAAAAATAATAATAATTGTGTGGCATTTATCAAAATGCCATTCAAGTCTTACATTTGAGTTTCCACTTTCATGCGGAACTATGGCTTAATATTAAGAAAATTATATTAATAGTTTGGGCTCAGCTTTTTCATGGGCTTTGCAGCCTGAAGTATCCATTTTGAAGTCAAATAGAAAATATTACTATTTATGTACATTCAGAAGTTTTACATACATACCACCCAATTACGATGCATTTATATATCTAATACCAAGACTTCAATTTTTACATTTATGCCACCCAAATGTCCCATAAAATTAAATTAATGATATTTTTATTTAGTTATTATATATTTAGAATTAACCTTTTATTTCAAGGAGCAGATTAATTTAATACATTCTTATATACAATGTTAATATTTATACATGTACTAATACATGAATTTTCAATTTCTATGTCAGCTTTTTAATGCATTTTAAAATTGCACTAATAATTGAAGACAAATTAATTGTATCTTGCCATTTTATTGAACTAATTTACTATTGGTCATGATAGATATATGATGACATTGATCTTCAAATCTTATTAATATACATAGAATGTTAGAGACATTTACATGCATATCACACAACTTTTATGTATTTACATATCTTGCAGTTAAAAGTTTAATATTTACACTAATAAAAGATTATTGTCATAAATCCATGCATGAAAAATTGTATTTCACTTTTAAAAGATAGTTGTTGTTATATTTTCGATGTGATATTAAAAAATTAAGGGGCATACTTATAAATATAAATGTTTTGTTATTTGATATGTAAAAACTTGTGATATGTATCTAAATGTTCTTTAATTTTTTTCATGCAATATTGTGATAAATGTTCAAATTTAATGAACAAACTAAGCACATATATTTGCATATTACATATAGAAAAAATAAGTAAATACTAAAATACATTCAAAACTAGTCTATAAACACAAAAATATCCACAATTTGATGAAAAAAAAACAAATTAAACTAGTTCAAATATATGTAAAATTAAATAACTTCTGCTTGGGGCAGCTGCAGCTTATTGAATAATCTGTTGATAAGCTAGGTATGGTGACTATTACAAATTTTTTATTTTTTTAGAAAGGTCAGACTGCTGTCAGAAAGC
The DNA here is from genome assembly GCF_001263595.1 of Phalaenopsis equestris. Lineage (NCBI taxonomy): Eukaryota > Viridiplantae > Streptophyta > Magnoliopsida > Asparagales > Orchidaceae > Phalaenopsis > Phalaenopsis equestris. The sequence goes on along the minus strand of NW_018164620.1, from coordinate 53,974 downwards.
TGCAACCGCACCTAAATAGATGTGTGTGAAAACACTGTCTTCAGCATTTTGAAAACGCATAAGCTGCCAAAACGCAGTTCACCCAAATAGGTCAGATGTGTTTTCAAAACGACACCGCATCAAATAAGATGCCCCAAACGGGTCCTTCATCTAGGACGTCTGATGTCCTGTAATTAACCACTGATTCTTAATCATTAGCTAATTTTTATAAAATTTGCATGAAAAATATGGCTGCACCTTAGCGTCAAAGTCTTCTCCATAACAATCTCGCCCTTTAATTATAAATTAAAACAAAAATGAATAAATAAATATCATTTTATGATAAAAATAATTTAACTAAATAAAAAGTAATTAAAAAAAATTAATATATTCCTGATAAGTTGTGCAACAAATTAAAAATAATTAAGAATTAGAAGTTAGTTAATTGAGATGATAAAGTTAACAACTTGAATCCTGTATATCACATAAACTTTGTATATTTACATGTCAAACACATAATCTTCAACTTTTACATATATTCCAGCTTACATATCCATTAAAAAGTATGTTTCACCTAAAATGATAGTATTTTTTGAGTGATTTGAAATATCTGGGTGGTATGAATGTAAAGAGGTAAATTTAGGTGTTAGATATGCAGAAACATAGCTTTTAGGCGGTATGAATGTAAATGGCCCAAATTTGGAGGGGCATTTATACACATATTTACATATATAACACTCAAAATTCAAATATTTTTCATCACAACAAAAATTTTACGCTATTATTACTTAGGGCATTTTGAAAAATGCCATATTTATCTTATGTATTTATATATCTAGCACCTAAAATTTCTAGTCTACATACATAAAACTCAACTTTTAACATCATATAAGGATATCACTATAATTTACAATTTAAGAATAAAATATATTATTTAATGTATCTTAACGTCATATAAAAATAGCACTATTAATGTCAAATTATGTTTTTTTAGAACTGAAATGCAAGTTTTCAAGTATTTATTTGGACACCAAAATATTTTAGTTCAAAATATCAAAATTTAAATATAAATGTATAGAAATTATGTGGTATGCATATAAATTTTTACAAAATTATGAATTATCTGAGGCTCAATTAGTGTATCGTTACAGTCAAAAGAAGCATTAACGGCCTCAGAGCAAATGCGGGATGGAACTTCATATCCTAAACAGTTAGTTACTCGAAGAAATGAGAATTTTAACTGTAGAATTTTTGTCTGAAGTAGTGTATTGTTACAGTCAAAAGAAGCATTAACGGCCTCAGAGCAAATGTGGGGTGGAACTTCATACCCTAAACAATTTGTTACTCACAGAAATGAGAATTTTGACTGTAGAATTTTTGTCTGAAATTCGCCGCGAGTAGCTCAATTTAGTAATGCTTCTTCTTCCATTTAATTTTCTATATCATTTAATAACATAAATTTCTCGAACAGAAATTTGTCCGGTATTTTTGCAGCTGTATGGGAAAAAAAAGAGAATTTTTTTGCTTTCTATTATCATAATCTATATGATTCGACACTTTCCACTTTCTTGCTCATTTTGATTTTTTGCTTAGTGAATTTCATGTCATTAAAGACTTCCTCTAAAGTTTTTCTGCACCATATTCTATTAAAAATGCTATGTTGGGATTGAATCTTATCTTATTGCAGGTGACCACAGCAGCCAAATGCAGTTGAAAAAACTTCACCCTATTTATTTGAAGTGGAGTTTATAATAATAGATAGTGTACCGTTTGACAAATATATAGATTTTAAACAATTAATAAACAATTCAGATTCATATTATGTCAATCTAGGTCGGAAGATTTAAGGGAAATTCAATCAGTTTATATGAATTAAAACCCTCGCAAGTAGCACCTAGCAGAACTCATGCTTGGTCTATTGTACAAGCATGCTCTGGCCAGCATTGGACAAGGGACTTCAATTTTGTCGGATTTCGTGTAACAAATCTTGTGTTCCATAATCTCCTTCCCAGAATCTTCGATATTTCTCCTGTAGACTCTTAAATTTATTTTTTGATATAAGTATCACATGACTTGTTCTTCAGATCATTGCCATTTAGTTCACAATAGTTTCACTTAAATCGATTTTGGTCTTGTTCTTTTTGTTGGCTTGCCATATGGCACATTAAGACTTTGAAATGGCTGTTTTAATATTTCCTTCCAGCTTTCAAATATTCATAGCAAAGAAGTTCTATAACCTTGTTTTTTTCTTAAACAGACATGCATAATAAATTCCGAAATGGATAATGTCTCTATGGCTTTGTTTTCAAAAACATCACAATATTTATGAATTCCACGCACTACTTTTAAATTATATGAAGTTTAAACATGTTTATCTTCTATATTTATTTAATTGATTTAAGTCAAACTTTCTTTTGGGTGCAGAAGATGAATTCAAGTCAATCTTCAAGCTCAAGAGGCGCATAAAAAATTATTATCACGGCAATTTACAGTGTGTGGTGTTTGCCAGTAATAAAAGTGAGGGTCGTAGAAGAAGGTTTTACAGATGTTTAAGAAATCTTTCAGCACATGACTGTAAATATTTTAAATGGGTTGATGAAATGAATGATGAATCGTTTTACGGAATAATTTTGAAAAAGAAACGAGTGCATCAGAGATGTGCATTATGTTTTTGTCACATTCAAGTTGAAGGTTTTTTTTTTTTTTTTAAATGGCATAAGATCTGAGAGCTTGCTTAAAACTTTGAGAATTAGGAAAACGGGTCCCAACCAATAAATCATTATCTTCCTTACCATGAGTTATCACAATATATTGACAACATGTCATTTGATTGTTGTAGGGTGATAGAAGCCTAACAAGTTACCTCCTCTTATTTTTGGGTTGTGCGAGCACCAAGTAACTTAAATATTTATGAATTCCACGCACTACTTTTAAATTGTATGAAGTTTAAACATGTTTATATTCAATATTTTCTTAATTGATTTAAGTGAAACTTTCTTTTGGGTGCAGAAGATGAATTCAAGTCAATCTTCAAGCTCAAGAGGCGCATAAAAAATTATTATCACGGCAATTTACAGTGTGTGGTGTTTGCCAGTAATAAAAGTGAGGGTCGTAGAAGAAGGTTTTACAAATGTTTAAGAAATCTTTCAGCACATGACTGTAAATATTTTAAATGGGTTGATGAAATGAATGATGAATCGTTTTACGGAATAATTTTGAAAAAGAAACGAGTGCATCAGAGATGTGCATTATGTTTTTGTCACATTCAAGTTGAAGGTTTTTTTTTTTTTTTTAAATGGCATAAGATCTGAGAGCTTGCTTAAAACTTTGAGAATTAGGAAAACGGGTCCCAACCAATAAATCATTATCTTCCTTACCATGGGTTATCACAATATATTGACAACATGTCATTTGATTGTTGTAGGGTGATAGAAGCCTAACAAGTTACCTCCTCTTATTTTTGGGTTGTGCGAGCACCAAGTAACTTGTCTCTCATCTTGTGTTGTGACCACCACCTCCACGCGATCATTTGTACTAGAGTGCACACTCATTTCTGTCACTGCAACATTGTTGTTAATTGCCATGTACGCTTTAGGTGATGTGCCATAGTGATAATGTAACTCAAAGTTATATCCTCCAAGCCAAGGACAAATGAGCTCAATCTCTTTCTTCAATGTATGCAAAGTCAACGTGTCTTTTTTAACTTCAACGGTTCTCTGTTTCCCACCATCATATCTCATTCTTGCTTGGTTTGTAACTTGGGCCCAATATCCACCATATTTAAACATGATAATCATATATATGGTCTTATCTTCCATTGATGCCATACCTAGAAAATAGAAGATCTGCAAAACCCATCAGCTATTCCCTCTCCAATCTACATATTTATAAGAAAAATAACATATAACTGTTAATAAATAAGAATTGTGTGCAAGGTATGTAAGTTTCCCACATGTTAATTTTGCCATGAGTTGATAGGATCGCAAAAATATGATACACAGTAGATAAAATATATTTAGAATGGCTGTTCTTAACCTAAACTTTAAGCAGAACTTCCATTGAGCTTTGATCAATGGAGTCAGACTGACTACACAATTTGAACAACCAATTCTTTCAAGCTATGATTACGGCTATTTATGCAAACAGCAAAGAAAAAAGATGCAAGTGTTATATTGACTTCAAATGTGGGTGCTTAAGTTCTTATATTGACTACACTAACCATTTATAAATAAAATTAGCAAACCATAGAAATTAAAAGCACATTTATTATTTTATATTGTTTGCTGATTAAGCCATAGTAGTCCTTGCTTGCAATCACTAGATATCTTATTAAGATAACATAAAATTGTAACAAAAAAGATCGGGAATGTGCAAAGCAGTTTTAAGCAAATGTCTTAAAATTAATTTCATAAACTTTCAATTTATATGATTTAGATGTAATATCTAAGCAATTAATCATGGATTTAATTAAAACTTTCAACGCTGCACGCTAACAGCCCAAGCTTGAATCTGCCGGTGCAATCGACAGGCGGATTTCTCAGCATGATGCCGGCCCAAGCCGTAAACTGCTGGCGCAATGGACAGGTGGATTCCTTTGCACGCTGCCGGCCCAAGGCCAATGCCGGCGGCAAACTCAGTGGGAAGAAGACGGGCGAGATAGGCGAAGAGTATCGGGCGCAAGCCCTTCCTGTGCAATCCACAAGGTGAAGAAGAGGCAGAGAGAGATGCGAAAGTTTTTAAGGGAGGGTTTTTGGAGAGAAACGACCCGTGAGTTTTTGGTGGGAAAGAAATATTTCGGGTGAGTTTTGACGGGAATTTATTTCCCCTGCGCTCTGTTGGTAAATGGGAGAAACGGGATGTTGTTGTAGGTAAATATGAAAGTTTCATGTGCAGTCAGTAAAAATCCCATTTTTATTTAACTAACACATTTTCTTAATTTAATTTGACTCAATATTATACTCTGTGCTCAAGAGGCTATATATGCAGTTCATATTGATGCATGCATGAAAAATCTTAATGGCAGGTCTAATGTAACATTCGAACTTAATTTTGTAAGGGTGGGGATTCTCACTTATCATATCACTTCTTTTCTGTGTAATGGATCAAGGTCTGAAGACAAGGAATAGAAGCTATATGATTTATGATACATGAATATGATCTTTTGGAACCATGAAATTTGATGATGTCTATTTTATTTAATACAATTTTTTGTTGTTTTTACATAATAAAAAAGTAAGGTGTGAATGCATTTTTTTATTTCATATTTTTATTTTGAGATTAATTTTAAAAAGAATTATGTAAGTTGTTAAATAGGGTAGAAAAATTGCTCTAAGAGCCTACCACATACACATTCAAGTTAAAGTACATTGCCAATATGAAAAAACTTGAAATTTATAATCATTAAAAGACAAAAATACACAATCATCAAACAAACAATGAAAAAACCAAACAGAACAAAAACTTTAAAAGTCCAGTGTGTTTGGGTATTGCAACATGATACAACTAAAATATATAGTATTTTTATACATATTTTTATACCTATTTTTGAGATATTACGATTTAATGAACGGTATTTGTATGTTTTTCTTTCAGGTTCAATCAAATAGATCGAAAATACTAAAAGAAGTTAAAAATGGTCTTATTTGGAGCAAAAATGAACTGGGATGCCTAAGCGCCCAAGTTTAACGCCTAAGCGTCAGGTATTCCATGATTAAGCGCCAGAAGTAGTTACTTGGCGATATATTTAATTTGAGCAAATTTTTGAAGATGTGTTTGAAGCAATCCTTGATAAAAATGGGGAAATAACCCATGGACATGAAAATTCATTCAATTAGATTTTGAGGAGGCAACTTCTAGAAGATTCATTGAATGAATATACCTTTTTGAAGAGACACTAAGACACCCCTTGGATTTTTATAAGAAAAGAATTAGATTTTCCAAGAGAGGAGGCCAACCACCATCAACTTTACAACCATCATCCATCTAAGTCGTCGTAGCGGCTGGCTGCCGCCGACCACCTTTTGTTTTTATTTTGAGTTTTAGCTTGTCTTGTGAGTGAAGGATGAGAATTCAAAGGAACTTCAAAACATTTGGTTGAGGGGATTTGATAAGTGTTTATCTTTGCGACTACACTTGTTTTAATTTAGATTTCTTGTTTATGTGCATGATTTTTACTTTTAAACTCATGTGTGGTTGTGTTTTCTCCATAGATTCTGAGTAGTTTTATTTATCTTTTTTCTTTTCCTTAAAATGATAAGTGATTAAATATTTAAAGGAAGTTGTGTAAAGTATTAGGCTTCAATGTTGGAAGAAGTTGTGATGATTTGAAACCTTGCACTTTATTTACTTATTGATTTGGCCAATTAAGGCGTTAATGCATGTTTTGAGAACATGTAAGATTCGAGATGGTATTTTCTCAGTCAACAAATGGTTAGAATCACATATTGATTTCATGAATGAGAATGTAATTCATGGGGTTGAGTGCAAGTAACTAAGGAAATAAACTTTTAAATGATGTAGAATTAGAAGAAATTAGAGTGACAGACTAAAGCCCCCAATTTGATTTATAGTTTTAGGTTTCGATATGAGATGTTAGCCCCCAGGTGGAGGTAGAAGAGGGAACTCTAGAGTGAGAGCTGGTATATTCCCTATCAAGGCCAGTCTTCAAAGACTATTCAAACTCTAGATTAGCCAATGTTCTTTATAGCATCTCTAGTAAGGATAAAGAATATTATTGCTCCTATTTGGCACAACATATTTAGCATACTTCCACAAAAGAATTTCTATATTTTTCACTGATTCATAATAAAGAAAAAGATATTTTATTTTTATTGTCTTCACCTTGCAAGTATTTTAGTTAAGTTAATTAATTGCTTACTTTATTTTCGCTTACTTTATTTTCAATTATCCAAAATTTCAATTAGAATCAAACTTTCATTCATATTTTAGCATCTTAAGTTTATGTAAGAATATATTACTAAGTAAAATTTTGTTATCTAAATTTAGTCTTCCCTATGGGTTCAATATCCAGGACTTAATCAGAAAGTTCTATATTACTTGATTACCATATGTATACTTGCATAAAATCCCATGTTGAAATATTACAACTATATTCTTATTTGCTTCATAGTAAAAGATTTATCTAACTTTTGTTTTGGATCAAGTTTTTGGCTTTATTGCAAATTAAGAATAACTATTAAGAAAATTAATCATATAATCACATACATAGCATTTTACATCTATATATATAGAAAATCAGGATCACAACACACCTAAGAAAAAAGAGAGATAAAAATTGGATCATTCAAGCATTTTCCGCATATATAGCTCGGTGTAGTCATAAGTGATCGATTTGTTGGCTAGGTCTCTGTGGTCTTTAGTTGTTGTTCAATTGTGATTCATATGTTGTTCACCTTTTATTTTATGTTGAGTTGAGGTTTCATATTTGCTCTGTTGTTAAATTAAAGTTCATCCTTGCTCCATCATCATTTGGAGGTTCATCTCCGCTCTGTCATCGAGTTGAGGTTCATCTTTGCCCCATTATTCTGTTGAGGTTCATCCTCGCTCCATCTTCAAGTAAGTCCCACATTAGACCATCCATAAACCATGACTAACAAATGACTGACTAACTCACTTAACTCTATTATAGACTAAAGTATAACAAAGTAAACCCTATGTTTTCTGAAGTCTCTAAAGAAAATAAGTAGCACAAAATAGTACAACATAAGCAAAACAGTCACAAGTAGAAGTAAATGAACTTAGCACCGCACCAAACCCCCAGTTCTACTAGACCATGAATAGATACACCTTTTTAGCACATCAAGAAAAGAATAAAAATTATAATTTATTATTTTGGTGGTTACCCCACTAAGAAAGCTCTTCTGTAGAAAACAAATGTAAGAATAACTAAAATAATCATCTTAACATCAAATCTAATCACAAGCCACTAAGATTTCAGCCTAGTGAACCAATACAACAATGAAAACAATCAACCAAATAAATCACAACAATTATAATAATATCACCCTGACCAAGATCTAGGGTCAGCGATCTAACCAAATCATCTAAAATGTGTAGGCTTTATGTGGTGGAGTCAAAATGTTATGCTTTATGTCTAAATTTTGAATTTATTCAACCTTATTATTTAAGTCATACCAAAAAGGTGGGTTTAGTTTAAGTGTTAAGTGTATTAAGGTAATTTATTAAATTCTTAGAATTTTTAAATTAAAATTTTCATTTTATTTATAGATATGCGTAGTGGGTGTAAGTGAGTTGGTGGTGAGTCAATGTAAGTCCCTTGTCGACCCGGGTTCAAATCCTTGACCAGAAGTGATTCAAAATTGTACATGGGATTTGTTGGGAGGGTCCGCCCTTCAGCCAATCCTTTAATATATATAAGATTAAATTACAGTTCTAAGATGGGGAGCATCCAAAAGGTCTCCCTTAAGAAGGAAAAGTAGAGGTAGAGGTGGGGAATTAGAAACAGAAGCAACAGAAGTAGAGAGACATAATCTAGCAAGCCAGTTAGTCAGCCTATTTCCTTCTCTATAGCTAAAAGAAGCTTGAGCCTTGATAGAAGTTTTGATGAGGTTAATCTTTTTCATCCATTGAGAATGATGCCTAGAAGAGGGCTCCTCTCCATCCAGCAATTGGAGCAAGGGAGTAGAATCCACCTCCACCCAAAGCTGCTCCCAATGAAAAATTTAAGCAAGCCTGAATGCCCAATACACAACAATAATTTCAACCTTGAGAACATCCAAAGCAATGAAAGGGGCATAAAAGAAGAATAAAAATTGGTCAGAATGGTTCCTAAAGACCCCACCCACTAGCACCCAAATTAGAGAAGCTGCCATCAGTATTGATACACCAAAATATATGCATTTTTAGACCCATATTTTATACTCATTTTTTGTGATATTGCATTTTAATGGAATGTATTTTTAATATTTTCTTACAGGTTATTGAATTTTAAGACTTGGAGCAAAAAATAAGTAAAAATGATGAAATTTGCAGTCAAAATGGAGAAGCTGAAAATTTGTTTACCGCTGACAGCGTCGTTTGACAGAGAGCAACAAATGAAATTGTGGACCACTGGTGTCGACGACGCCAATGTCGGTTCAGACCCTGTTTCTAGAATATTCGATAAATTTGGAATCTTTTTGAAGAATTTTTGGAGACACCTAATGGAGAACCGACTCTAGACTTTATTTGGGGCTGAAATTGATCAAAAAAGGGGCTCCTCCTCTCTCCTTTTCGTCATTCCTCGCCTCAATTCATTCTCTTACATACCATACACTTTTCCATCTTCATTCCACGACTATTTTAGAGTCTATTAGAGATTTTTCTTTAAGAAATTAGAGTTTTTGTGTTGAGAAGAGTGAATCTTCCTCTAAGAGTGTTGGATAAGGAAAAAAGTGAGTGATTTCTTTATCCTACATTTTATAGAAAAGACTACAAGGGATTTACTTTGAGAAAGTGTTTCAGATAAGTGTTGTTTGTTTTTTTTTGTGTTGTATGAGCTTTATTTTATATACGAAATTTGTGTTTTGTTTTAACTTTCTCATGAAGTTTGAGTAGTTTTCTTTATCTTTCTCCCTACCCTGAGATATGGTGAAATGAAAGATAATATGAATGTGTCAATGTTAAAATATAAAATAAATTGTGATGATTTTTCAACTCCGAACTTAATTTACTTTTCGATCTGGCCAATTGAATTGTTAAAATATGTTGTGAAACATATTATCCGGGAAATGTAGTATGAGTTCTACGATAGAGTAAGTATCACATTTGATTCTATGAAGGAGAACTTCGTTCATGGAATTAAGTACAAATAAATAGGGAAATATACTTTATTTGGTGTAGATAGAATTAGAGATTTTAGGGAGAGACTAAAATCATCAATTCGATCTTAGTGTTTAAGAACTAAAACAAGAGTTAGACTTCAGGTGAAGGGAAGTGAGAGCTCTGGAGTGGCAGCCAGTATTCTCCTAACCTAGCCACAGATTCAAGGACTAAACCTCGGATTAGTCAATGATTTTCTATAACAATGTATCAGGGTAGAGAATTAAAACTGCTTCTATTTAGCACAATACATATTAAAACCATTTATCTCATCTCATTTTACCAAAATCTCATTGTAGTGGGTAGTGCAGTGGGAAAGATGTTTTTTCACATAAGAAATCTTCATCACATAAACATAGTTTAGTAGTTACTATTTTAAAATTTAGTAGTTACTGTTTAAACTCTACATTTCAATTTTTCTAGTAGTTAAATAATTTAGTTATGATAATATCTCTACATTCAAAATTAGTGACAGTAATTTTGTTTTACTTTATGTGAATTTCCTAGTTAATTTATCATTTCAAATTTAAACCTTCCCCGTGGGATCGATATTTGGAGCTTAAATAGAAAGTCCTTTATTACTTGATAATGATATGTATATTTGCATAGAATCCCAACATTAATTGCTTAAATTTCTTATTTATATAAGATTGCATCAAGATTTTGGTACTGTTGCATAGCGGAGTCAACTTTATATATTTTACACAACTATATTCTCGGGATCAAGTATCCACCTTTATGAAAGGATAAGAGGGGGGTTTCCACCGCACTTTAATAACCTTTGGCAAATTAACTTTTCAGCCATGAGAGTGAGTAAAATGTTGGGGATTCTCTTATTTTTAATGAGGAGTAAGAAAGAGATACATTTCCTGATCACCTCATTAGCTGAAGAACAAATGCCCTCAAACTTAGCTTGATTCCTTGTCATCTAAACGAACCAAGAAATAATGTAGGGGATGGGTCCAGCTTTAGCGGTTTTCGAGCTTTTCCAACAATACTGGAGATGAAACCCTAGTAAGTTGATGGTGTCCAGGAGAAGCTGGTTTGTGACTCCCCTCAAGATATTTTGAGAAAAGGAACATTCAAAAAATAAGTGGTTGATAGATTCTTCAGCAGCCAAACACAACCAACATTTTGAAGGACCTCTCAACCCTTTTAGTTTGACAATATGATCAGTAGGGAGTAGCTTGTGGAAGATCCTCCAACTAAGGAGAGACATTGAAGGTGATAACTGGTAATGATCAGGAACAACCAGTTAACACATTTACCAAGGCATACCCACTAATGTTGAGGCAAATAATGAGTATAGCGCTCACATGCAAAATGGTGATTTATTTTAAAAAAATTTAGCTCCTACTACTACTATTGATGTACAGGCTCAGCAAACATTGCCTAAAGGAAACATTGTTGCTTTGGAAACTGATCTAACCACTATGCCTATTGAAATTTCTTTTCCTCCTACTCATAGAAATACCCTTCCTCACATTGATAACACTTTGGAAATTAGGGGCAACCGGATGAAAGATTTTCTCATCCATCCACCTCCATAGAAGCCATATATACCCGACTACAACTTACTACTATTGCTTTAGAGAATGAATGAAAAGTTTAAGAACATGTTAAAAAGAAGGCTTAAAAAAATAATTAACTTTCTAATCTTAATGCAAGTAACATTATACAAGAATGTATCTACTATTTTGATGGAGAGGAATTAGGGATTTTCTTTTAGATCTTCTAGGAGGGTTATCTTAAGACGTCATGTTTAATATCATGATTTGGAATATTAAGGGAGTGGTGGACTTTTCCTCCGTTAATAGACTCAAACATCTCTATAGGGTCCATAAAATCTTCATTTTTGCTATTTTAGAGCCTCTTGTGCATGTTAACAAAAATAGGATATTGAAGAAATTCAAAAGCTACCAGTCTTTTTGCAATAAGAATAACAAATTTTGGATCTTTTGGAAACACTCTGTTACATTATCTATTGTTGAAGATGAGGAGTAGTTTGTCTTAACACATTTTAAAATGGAAGATTTTCATTCGTGGGGCACTTTATTCTATGTCAGCTCTCTTTTACAAGATAAAGTTTTGATGAGGCAGAAATTAGAACTTATGGGTGATCTATTAATGAAAATTAATTTTTGAGTGGGGATTTTAACATGGTTATGAAACCATCTGAGAAGAAAGGGGGCAGTAGATGTGATAATACCCTCATAAATCATTTTTTTGTAACTCAATTACCGGAGATGGACTTTTTGACTTGTGCTATTCTGGGTTACCCTATACTTGGAGGAGAGGTTTTCTTTTCTAAAGGCTTGATCATTACTTGGGAAACTTTGCTTTCATAGATCATTATCCGATCATTTGGATCCAACATCTAAGCTATGCATCTTCTGATCATAATCACATCCTACTTACTTTAGCTTTTAATGCCAAGCCTTTTATTTCCAGATTTAAGTTTCTTAATATATGGACTACTCTTGATACATTTTTTTAGCATTGTGCAATAGGCTTGGAAATTTGATGGTGTCGGGACACCCTGGTTTGTTATATGATAAATGAATAAAAAAGTAGCTGCTCATCTCAGAAAATGGAATCATCCGGATTTTGGGAATGTGCACAATAAAGTGTTGAAGGCTCAGAATAAGGTGGATCAATTAGAGGCCCATGTTATTGACTCACCTGCTTTGCAGAAAATTGTGACCCAAGCTCATCTTTCTTTATTGGTTGTCACTTTAGAGGAAAACCTCCTCCACTAAATGCTAATTATATATCTTTTATTCCTGGTGATAAAAACACAAATTATGTTCATGCTACTCTCAAGCATTGAGGAATATCAATAGTATTATGAAGATTAAAAATTTTAATGGGCACATTTTAAATAATATGGTGGATATTAGTGAAAGAGTTGTGACTTATTTTACTAAGTTTTATCAGTCTACTTTACAAGTTACCCATGTTGATTCTATTATTTTTGCTATTGAAACCAGCTACATCAACACTCTCTCATTAACACAAGCTCCTGATGAAAATGAGATCCTCTCTACCTTTAAATCCATATGTCCTAACAAAGCCCCGAGTGCTGATGTGTTCTCCTCATCTTTCTATGTTCGCTGTTGGGATATCATCAAGAAAGAGGTCATCTGTGCTATTCAAATTTTTTTTGCTAAGAAAAATCCAGGTAAGTATTTCAGCTTTGCCTTAATTGTGCTCATCCCCAAAGGTAGTGACAAGATTTCTTGAGATAATTTTCATCATATTTCTCTTACCACTGTCATATCTAAAGTTTTGAGTAAGTTGATTGTGAATAGGCTGCAGCAACATCTCTCTAAAATCATCTCTCCACAACAATCTGCTTTCATTAAAACCGGAGATATTACAAATAACATCTTACTAACACAGGAAATGATTAAAGACTTTGATAAAAATGGAGAGGGGGTAACATGGTTTTTAAAATTGATATCAAAAAGGCCTTTGATACTATTAGCTGGGATTTCATTCTTAATATTTTGCAGGCTAAATGCTTTCATCAGGATTTTTGCTTACTTATTAAAAGATGGTTAACAAATAATCATTACAATGTGCTTGTTAATGGTAAAGCCCATGGTTTCTTTTCTGCCTATAAAGACATAAACATGGAGCCCCTCCTCCTACCATTTTCATAATTTCATTTGACTATCTCTCTAGGCTTGTTAATAATCTGCATATACAATATCCTCACATCTAATATTCTCATAAATCTAAAAATAATAGTTAATCACATTGCATTGCTGATGATGCTATTTTGTTCTCTAATGCTAGTAAATTTGCTATAAAATCTATTATGCATATCTTGACTAATTTTTAGAAAACCTCTGGTTTATTCTTTCATTTGGCTAAATGTTCTATATATTTTGGGAAAAATGTTCATTAAAATATTGAAAGTTGGGCTTCAACTTTCACTTGATGCAAACATGCAAAAATTCTCATTAATTATTTTGGTGTGAACATTCTCAGAGGGATGAGGAAGAAAATTGAAATGGATGATGTGGTGAAAAAAATTAAATCTAAAATAAATGATTGGAGAAACACTTTCTTGTCCAATAGTGGCAGGCTTACCTTATTGAAAAATGTGTTATGTAGTCTACCTTTATATGCTATGCAAGTTATTATAACAAAGAAGAGCACCCAAAAAACTCTTGAAGTGTTTTTTAACAATTTTATTTTGGAGTAGTACTTGGTCTAGTAAATTTGGGTTAATTGGAAGAAGATCAGCAAAACTGTCTCTTCTGGGGATTGGGCTTTAAAAATTTGTAACATATCATTGATATAAATATGTGCAAGCTCTAGTTTAAATTTAGAGCTAGAGATTCTCTATGGACTCAGTTTATGTATCATAAATATTGCACTTTTATACACCCTTTCATGGTTACATGGAAGGTGGGAGATTCTAAAATATGGAAGGCTATCATACGTGCTAGAAATGTGGTTTATTATTTCATTTTTTGGGATGTGCGTAATGGAAATATTTCTTTTTGGCATGATCATTGGGGAACATCAAATTTTACAACCTTATCTCACTCAATATCTAACACCAACTTACTTGTCTCTGATTTTTGGATGAATGACAGCTAGAATCTTACTAAGCTTGTCGCTTTAGTTGGTGAAACTGTCCCTTCCATTGCTAATATTCCTATAAATGTGCACAATAGGGATGTTCCTATGTGGAAAATTACCTCCAGAACTTCTATTTCTAAAATGCTCTATTCTCATATACATAAATTTCCACACTAGAAATGGAGTTCATATATATGGCATCATTATATATCTCCTTTCATCTCTTTTATTTTATGGAGATTTTTTCATAATATTCTTAAGATGAAAGACTTGAGACTTGCCTCCTTTTGCTATAATTGTAAGAGATATGCTAAGTCTTCTTATCATCTATTTTATGCATGCCCTTTCGCTACAGATGTGTGGAAGCAAATTGGGAGCTATTTTGGTTTTGTTTGACCTCCATTATTGAGCTTGGAAAACATACTTACTACTTGGAAGGTAACATGTTATATTCATTACAAATTGCATTATTTTTGTTTAACAATTTTGTGGTTTATTTGGTTGGCTAGAAATAGCCATAAATATGATGCTGCTCATCCCAATCTCATTATTATTGTCTCACTTATTTTGGCCAACTATCATAAAGATTTGAGGGATGGGAATGCATTTGGTACGTCTCTTATACCTGGGAGTCGTAAGAGACCAACTTTGATTAGTTGGAGACCGCATCTCAAGGTTGGATAAAAGTAAATATTGATGGTAGTTTTAAACCTAATGTTGCTGGAGTGGGTGGTTTGTTTCGAGGTATTAATGAGAGGTGCATTATTTACTTTGCCTCCCCTTGTATTGTCTCTTCCCCTCTTGAAGCAAAGGCTTGGGTTGTGCTTGCAGCTCTGCAGGTTACTATTCTTGTCATTTTAACATGGTGGTTTTGGAAACAGGTTCATAAAAGATTTTTAATATCTTAACTAGGAATGAAACATGTGTGGTACCTCTTTACTTTACTGAAGCGTATACTAGCTTTTATAGAAATGAATCATCTTAATATACGGTATAGTTTCATTCTTAGGGAAGAAAACACTCCTACAGATTAGTTAGCTAAAAAAGACCTTGATGGCATTAACATTGGTGATATACCTCCTTCTTTTCTTTACACTCTTATCCAAGGTGATTTGATAGAGGCTCCTTTCATTAGAACCTATATTTTTCCTTCTATGATTTTTAGTGCCTTTTCTATGGTTTCTTAGTCGGTGGTTTATTTCTTATGATGAGCTCTTCCTTGGCATTTGGTGACTCAAAATATGGGGTTCTGGCTGAGTATTTTGTTGTTTCTGGGCATTATGGGATGCCTTACATCGCTATGCCTAGATTTTCTTTCTACTTATGGCTGCTATGTCTTACAATATCTGTCTAAAAAAACTGTTACCTGTATGGTCTCTTCTGTATGATGAGGGAGAGGGGTTCATCTGCTGCCTGCAATATCTTTTTCTGCAAGATTTAGGAGGTCTATATAATGGTTGGAATGGTTTGGATTTTAGTTTTTATTGCTCGGTGCTCTCACTGCTATTTTGTTTCTTTTGCATGAGAAGGGGGAGTGTTTCTTTTGCTACCAGCAAGTTCTACTTCTGCAGGATTTGGATATGGCAGGAAGTTTACTATTGGCATACTTCTCTTCGGTGCATCTTTATGTTTTCTTGCAGGAAGTTACATTTTTTGTGATTATACATACTTTTCACTTGGCACAGACTACTATTTATTACTTTTCAGGACAAATGCTCTGGTTTCAAACTATAGGCTCTTTTGGATGCAACATGTTTTAAAAGCTAAAGATGGATCTTGCCCTCGGTTTCTTGCACTTGCTGCACTCTAGTTTATTATGTGGATTTTTTTAATTTTGAGAACATACTTTTTGGGTTTGGTATACTTATACATGTTCGGGTATACGTTTTGTTATTGATATACTTCTTTTCTTTTGCTTTGGGTGGAGTTGTATGTGGTTAAGGATCCCTTTTTTTAGTGTGTTTTGTATTGATTTTGGTTTACTAGTTGGGGATCCTCTCCCATCTAACTTTTGTACCAAGCTTTTGATGATTAACATGTAGGAAGATGTATAATTCACCTTTTTCTTAAATA
>NW_018164620.1:29353-36938 GCF_001263595.1 Phalaenopsis equestris | reverse complement strand
TGGACACACACACACACACACACACACATATATTCATATATTTACATATATGTATATATGTATGTACATATATGTATATATGTATAAATTTACGTATAAATGTATATATGTATACATACAAGAAAACATACATACATACATACATACATACATACATATATAAATGTATGTATACACACATACATACATATGTGTGTGTATATATATATATATATATAAAGTAAGGAGCTAAGCTCCAATTCATTAAAATTAAAGTAAACCAGTTACACAGAGAAAAGAAAGAGGGCCTACAAAATGAGGCAACCTCTCAAAACAACAAAAAAAAGGAACTATCTGATATAAGGAAGAGGCAGCGAACCACTGGATAAAAGGAAATCCAAAGGGGGAGGGATCCTTCTGCTCACCACAGATTCTTCAGTATAGAGACCCCATCTAGCCAGCATTGGAGGGTCTATTTCCTTCATTGTGGATATGGAAGAACTTTATAAGGTAGTTCTTTAGCAATTGATGAATCACATAAATTTAGCTGATTATGTTCCATGGAGTGGCATAGGATCCCTTGATAATGTTAATAAGCATCAAAGAGTCAGATTCAACCCATAGCTGGTTGAAGTGGTAAGATCTAGATAAGTTGAGGGCCCAAAAAACAACTTGACATTCAGCTTCAAGGGGATCCAAAACTTTAACAGGAGATTGAAAAAACAAGATGCACCTCCCCTCATGATTCTTGAAGACACCATCAATACCAGCAGACTGAGATTTATAACTACCATTAGTGTTAACTTTTGTCCATCCATACTTTGGAAGAGACCAGCAGATTTTCAAAACTTTGGTAATGGAAGGATTAAAAGATGGGCTCAGCTCCAACACAACTTCAAAATTTTTAAATTTAATCAGTTTTTGTATAAATTCAATACAGTTTATACCCACCTTCATCAGCTCTAAAGGAGAAGCTTCATACTTCAAATGGTTTCTAGCCATCCAAACAAACCAAGCCACAATGTTGGGGATGTCTTGAAGATTGGTTCCCCTCCAATCTGACCAGCAATTATAGAATACCTTCCATGTTAGATTCATAGTTGGGACATTCAGCTTTCCATTCACAATAGACCAAACTTCCTGTACCCAGGGGCAGGCAAAAAATAGGTGGGCAATTGTTTCCTCATCAGTAAGGCAAAAAATGCATCTAGAGGGTCCTCTTAGACCCTTCAATTTCAATATATCATCAGTGGGAATCAGTTTTAAGAAGAGTCTCCATATAAAAAATGACATGGAAGGAGCGAGAAATTTATTCCAAATTGTTTGACCCCAATCCACCACCTGTTGGGTAGGCTGAGAAGGTAGTAAATTTTTTTTTATAGCAATTCTGTCCTTTTGCCTAGGTTTAACATAGAGTTTCAGAATATTTGAGATTTGAGAAGGGCTACAAAAAGGAAGAATAGGAGTAAGATTCCACTTATCATGTTCCTAAAGGTCCTTCAAAGAAAGGCTGGAGCATTTTGATCATTTAGAAGGCTGCCTTCCAAAGACCAATTATCCCACCAGATGTTTACCAATCCCTCACCAATCTCCCAGACATACATTTGTTCAGCTTCCTCCCTAATTTGTAACATCTTTTTCCAAATGGGGGAATCCCCCAAACCCAAAGATAATTGGGTAGGGTGTTGATGCTTGCAATATTTCCCCTTAGGAATTCAACCCAAAGTGAGGACTGAGATCTGAGTTTAATCCAGAGTTTGCAAAGATTAGTATGCATATATTGGGGGAAGGACTTGAAGCCTAACCCACCTTCCATAAAAGGTTTACACACCTTAGCCCATTTAGTCCAGTGTTTTTGCTTCCTTTGACCAGCCCATAGAAATCTATTGAAATCCCTTCTAATAATCTTTGAGTAGTCTTTTTCAAGATATTCATTTGCAGAAGATAGGATGGAATAGCAGATAAAACACTTTTCAGAATTATTATCCTACCCCCATTGGATAAAAAGGAATTCTCCCATGCTTGAAGTTTGCTTTGAATCTTTTCTAAAATGTGATCAAACTAAGAGTTTTTTGTTCTTCCTTTAATAAGAAGTACCCCTAAATATTTCACAGGAAGATGGCTTTTGGTGAAGCCTGTGAAATCAGAAACCCAGGTCTTTAACTCACTTTTGCATTGTTTGTTGAAGATGGAGATGCACTTCTGCTTATTTAACTTCATACCAGAGACATCTTGAAAAATCTCCAAGCTTTGCATGAATAATCTAACAGTAGATTTCAGATTTGGAAGCTTTTGAAAAAATAATGATGTCATCAGCAAAAGCCAAATGATTGATTAAGGTGGAAGATCTATGGCTATAAAGGGAGTGGGGTTTCCTGGTTGCCAACTCATTCAAGATTCTGGATAAGTAGTCAAAAACCAAAACAAAAACGGTAGGGGCCACCTTGTTTGATACCTCTAGATGCACTGAAAAACCCATGGGAAGTTCCATTGATGAAGATAGAATGGAAATTATAGTCAGCTATCTGTTGATTAGAGAGATAAAGGAAGGGGAGAAACCTCTGGCAATGAGAACTTGTTCAATAAACTTCCAACTGATTGTGTCATATGCCTTTTTGATATCCAATTTGAGAATTAAGTTACCTCCTCTAGTGTTTCTGTCCAAATCCAACACCAACTCTTGAGCCAAGAGCACATTATCAACAATACTTCTATCCTTGATGAAGGCTGTCTGATTCCTACAGATAAGGTGATTTAAGTGAGGTTGTAATCTATGGACCAGGACTTCGCTTATTATCTTAGATATAACAGAAGTGAGGCTAATGGGTCTAAAATTTTCCCATTTGTGAGGAGCATTTGTGAGGAGTTTTTTCCTTGGGAACCAAAGTAATAGTAGATGAGGAGAAATATTTGGAGAGATCAGCCCACCCAAAAAAAGCTTTGGACTTTAGCAATGACCTCACCCTTCACAATCAGCCAGGCCTTTTTATAAAAATCTGCTGTGAACCCATCAGGTCCAGCTACTTTTGTGTTGTCAATAGAGTTCAGAGCTTCCCATATTTCCTTTTCATCCAGAATATCAGTGAGAGATAGGCTTTTAGTGAACTCCCTTTCCATATCAAACAAGGTATATTTAATGGCAGGTTGAGAGGTAGGAGTTTGTTTGAAAATATTTTGAAAATATTGAACAACATTATCAGCTAATCAGCAGTAGTAATCCAGTGACCCTCCTGAGAATGAATTTTATGAATTGTATTGCATTTCCTCCTATAAATGATGCATGCATGATAATATTTAGAATTTCTATCCCCCTCACAAACTTCATTTTGTTGGCCTTCTGAGCATAGAATGCCTCTTGCATGTTGATGCATCCAACAGATGTTCATTAGCAAACTGAAGGTCTATTTCAGACCCTATGCCAGAGGACATGAGCTGTTATAATTGTAATACCTTCTGTTCAGCCTCAAGGACTTTATTATCTATGTTCTCAACCACCTCCCAATTCCAATTAGAAAGGTGTTTACTTACTTTTTTTATGTAGAAGCCAAAGTTTTATACCAAGGAATGTGATGATGAATGTCAGTCCAAGCCATTGATACTTGATTGAGAAAATCCTCATGCATGGACCACATATTGAAATATCTGAACTTTGCTTTGCTTTTAGAATTGTTGGAAGAAATCTTAATAAGTAAGGGTCTATGATTAGACCCACTCATAGCCAAATGTTGGACTGAACTATGCAGGAAATCCTTGAACCAAAAATCATTCACCAAAACTCTATCCAGCCTCTCCCAAATCTTCTCCAGTCTCCAAGTGTACTTAGGGCCAATAAAACCCAAATCAAAAAGTCCAGCAGATTGAATGTTGATATATATATGTATATATATGTATATATATGTATATATATCTATATATATATATATATATATATACATATTACCACCCACTATTTGTTGTACTTCTTAGGAATCTGTAGGCTATAATAGTTTGTGAATAATATTAAAAATTTTAGTGGTATACAACCAAGTTAATGTTTACTGCATTACACTAATGAAACTCCAGAAATTTTGATTTTTTTAATTATTTAATACTCCTAAAGTCGATGCTTATTATTATTTTTTTTTTTTGGGTTTTTTGCAAGACGCTTTTGAATGTTCTGACATTTGTTATTTAAAATTTTAAATTATCTTGGGCGAGTATTCGATTGGTTCGGATGGTTTGAATTTTAAATTGATCAAATTGATTGCATTATCAAAGATCAAAAAAGTATAACCAATTAAAATTTTGATAAAACCGAATTGCCAGAATTTATTTAGTTTAAATGATGAGGAATGAGCCAGCATAAAAGTTTTGTCGAAAAGCTATGACAAATAATGGCTTACAAACAAACTAAAATTTAGTTGTTGATTGGACTTCGATTTTGAATAAACATCAATAATTATATATCTTATATGTACAATATCAAGTAATTTCATGATTCTTCCATTTAATTTTAAATCTTCAATTTTTTGGTTATTTTTTAAACTAAACCGAATAAATTAAATTTGTAATTATTAGTTTAATGTTTCGGTGTTGGCCAAATAATGCACACCTCTAATTATCTCTAATCATATATCTATAAATATATGTATGTATAAATATATATACACACATATATATATACATACATATATATATATACATACATATATATTAAAAGAAATGGCCGGAGGCTATTATATGAGCCTCGACCATCCCTTATGTGTCTAAGAATTCGAGTACCACACTATACACTCGGAGGAATCGAACCCTAGACCAGAGGGGACTTACAACTGACAAGCAGATACATGTCCAGCTCATCTGAGTACACGACATGTATATAAAAGAATTTAATGAATACAAAAAATTTGTAAAATACTTAAAAGTACTTAATAAAAAAATGTGGGATATTATAAAATAGAAGACATATTAAAATTTTAATGTTCTGTATTTATGGTTTATAAGAATTTCTTATTAAAATTTGGTTTCTTTTATGTTTTTTAGATAAAGTGAATATTTTAGCCTAAATGTGTTCGAAACCTTATCAAAGTTATTTGGGAGGTCATAAATAACCTCACATGTGTTCGGCTTGAATTTTATGATTTATCAAACTTTATGTTAATTTTTAATTATTATTTGAATTTTTAATGTATTTTCACCCCCAAAAAAATATAATAAATCTATGACCTCCAAATATCATGAAACATTACAAGAATGCTTAGAATGTGATTCTCGACATACCATAAAAAGTCCAGATCAATTCGAATTTAAAAAGATTTATTATGATTTGTTGGATTTGGTCAATCAATTAATTATTAAATTCATTTTTTAAAAATTACTTTAATTTGGATATGTTTATTTCTTTTTTTTCATTATGATATTTATTTAGTGAAAATTTTGTCTATTTAGACTTTACTTGAATGAGTTTGAGATTTTTAAAGTTGAATGGTTATTTATGCAAATAATTCAATTAAGATTATTAATATTGATACACCACAAAAAAAAAATTCATCATTCAACACAAATCTCGAGACATGACATGAATCTTGAGATCATATTTTAAGCAAGAAACATTTAAATCTTGATAAAAAGTCATCCAGAACTCCGATTTCAGCAATTTTATAGTCAAACTAACCAGTTCGACGAGACAGACCTAATGATATGAAAACTGACTCAATCCAAGTCAAATCAAGCTCAAATAAAGTCATTAAATCACAGTTAGAAGACTTTTAAATATATTTGGAAAGTCAAACGACTGTCAAATATGACAAATTTATACTCAAATTGAGCGGCTCGATAAGAAGATTCCAACTAGCCTAAGATCACTCAATTATGACATTATTAATACACTCAAATATCCATTAAACACCGTAAGATCGAGGAAAGCTCTCCGGACCGTCCGATCAAACTGGTTTATATTCCTACATTAATTACACCCAGAACACTATAAATAGAGTCTCATCCCTCTCATGAAGAAAAATGAAGTCTAGAGAGAGCCTGCAGCTCAGCATCACCACCAATCGTCGTAGACCACCGCCGACCTCCGTCATCGACTGCCGTTAACGGTCGTCAATCGCCGATGATCACCGCGGACCTCAGACAACAACCTCCGACCGTCGTCGACCACCGCTCGTCGTCAACCTCCACCTACCGTCATCGATTACCTCTAACCAGACACCGTCAGTCGACGTTATAACTTGAAAAATATAGTTACCCTTTCCCGTCTGTGGGACAAGGGATCTCTGTAATCATCAATCAATAGTGGATTTCTGCAACTGGGTCATGCCCCGTGGTTTTTCTCTTACGGGTTTTCCAAGTAAAAACGTCTGGAGTCATTACCGCTTATTTTTATTTCATCTGTGTGTGTGTTGAACTTTCGTACAACACTAAGACGATAACATGTTATTTTACCGCCGCGAATTATTTAGCACACATCAAATATTAATGTATTTTATAATTTCAACTCACTATTAATAGTGTTAAGTTGTTTCTGATTATAGCAAACAATAGTTTAAGCTTAATAAAATTTTGATTACTTTATATTTTTAATTAATTATTCTATTTTTAAATTCTTATTTAATGAATATTTATGAACAAAATTTTTAATATGTCTCAGTACGTTATATGTAAAATTTTGCAAAAATTGCACAGAGCTACTCATAGTCATATTAACATGCTGTAAAAATTTTATGTCCTTTCAATATTTAATTTATTTATTATAATATAATTATAACTTTATGTCTTCAACTCATTAAGATAATTATATACATGTTCAGTACCGGATTTTGGTTTTTTATTATTCTACTCATTTTCTTGAATCTCAAATAAATCTTTTTTATTAAATTATTTTTTAGGGAAAATTACCTAATTCTTATGGATTTACCTATCTCAAACCTAAACTTTCATTTTTTTACACATAACGCTTTATATATGGATGAAAGATAGATTTGACTATTAAAAGGTGATATTAAGTATTATTTTTCATATAATGTTTGTAATTATGAAATATTATATGTGAGACTAGATAATAATGAAAGTTTTGCGTGCAATGTATGTACATGCCCGTTATTTTTATGCCTGATTTGTTCACTTAAGCAGACATATCATGTTTGGTATTCTAATCATCACCAATTTAAATATCCTAATGTCATTAGACTTTCGATCAAATGATGCGACAGATCAAGCATCTATTTCTATGCTGTAAAACAGATTGTATTCATTTATCATTCCTACGTGAACATAAATCTATGATCGTAGATGAAACGAGGCTTGTTCCCACATATCATTACCAAACCAAACAAAAGAAATTCATACAGATTGATCAAACAGCATATTCTTATACATCTAACGACCGGATTTGCATGAGGTTATGATTCTCTTCAAAAATAACCACCTACCTTAAACCTTTGACTAAGTTTCTAGGAATGTCATGCAATGTAGTGGTAATCTATGTAATTGAGTGCTCTAACACAATCACTTAAGAGCTCCGTTGTTTTGGAGTATGAGCTCGATCGAATGGGTGTGTGATTGTGGAATGACAATGGTGTAGATGGCTTGAATAAATAGAAATCAAATGAAGGATTGGGTT
>NW_018164620.1:17042-27758 GCF_001263595.1 Phalaenopsis equestris | reverse complement strand
TTGGTTGGTGGGTGCTCGGTTTTGCAGGCGGGGGGGGGGGGGGGTCATGTGAAGGCTCGAAGAAACTCACATAGCTTTCTAGATGTTTTGGAGGGAAACTATAAGGATAGGTGGAATTCATGTTCAATGCCTTGACATACTCTAGACAACCTAAAATTAGAGTTTCCATTGAGCTTTTATAGGCAGTTGTAGGTCGAGCAACCCCTTTAATCATTGGTGCAACTGTTAATAGCTGACAGAGGAGTGAGAACTTCTACGTAGTTATAAGTTTAATCAATGGAGGGTGGCTATTTATCCAAGGCAGTAGGAAGTGTGGAGCTTTTTGTTTAAGTTTTACCCTAGCATGGCTGTTTGGGTTAGGTCTTAGTTTAGCTATGAGTGAACTCATATGCTTTAATGAATTGAGGAGTAATTGGTTTAACATCAGTGAACATAATTGGTTGTTTAATTTCTATAATTATACAGTGATGGTGGAACTAATGGCGATTGTTGATTCAACCAATGGAGATTATTTGGGGACTAAGTTTATGTAGAAATCAAATGGAAATGAGAGATATTTCTATTTTATAGCTATTTGGTTCTTGGATTCAATATTGTCTTGAGTTTAATATAAATATAATCTATATAGTATGTAAGGGTTGTTTGGTTTCATAGTAGTCAAGTTTTAGAGGTGGATTTGGGTTGAATATGTGCAAAATTTAGATGAAGTTTTAAGGTTGTTTGGTTTCAGATTTGAATGAAGTTTAGGTGTTGTTTGGTGACTGGAATTTTGTAGGATTTAAGGACGCCTTGAGGGTTGGTTGATGGTTGGAGTTGTGTGTCTTTGAAGTTGATTTAGGATGTATTTGAGTGATGAGTTTTCTATAGGATTTAAGGTTTCTTTGTGGATTATTTTG
Source organism: Phalaenopsis equestris (assembly GCF_001263595.1). Taxonomy (NCBI): domain Eukaryota; kingdom Viridiplantae; phylum Streptophyta; class Magnoliopsida; order Asparagales; family Orchidaceae; genus Phalaenopsis; species Phalaenopsis equestris. The sequence continues at coordinate 26,862 of NW_018164620.1, read as the reverse complement.
GGAATGAATTTTCAGACTTATTAATTTGATTTGCATTTATGTTTTGCCCATATGTTAAATATGTTTTATTTTCTATTTAGTTTTAACTTATTTCCTTTTGTTTGGTTTATCTTTGCCTTAAGGGAATTTATTTGATAAATTAAAAATTATTATTATTTTGGATTTTATATTTAGATTAAATTATAGTTGGTATTGAATCATGTTATGTTTGTTTTTTTGTTTGTTCATTTCTTTTTTGATGTTTTATTTAAATTTTGTTCTAAATTTTCTTTTTTTTATAAATCAATTTAAGTGTGTGTTAATTTAAATCCAATCTTGTTTATTAGTTTTGGCTTTTTTAATCTCTTTCTAATGTTTGAAATTTTTAGTGTTGCTGAGTTAAGTTATCTAAATTTCATATTTTATTGATTTTGAATTGTCGCTTTTGTTTTTGAAATTCAATTTTGGTTTAAGTGAATTATCTTTGAATTGTTGAATTTTTTTAGTGTTGTTGAGTCAGGTTATCTAAATTTCAGACTTTGTTTACCTTAGCTCAATCATGGCTAAAAGTAAACATCAAGCAAGTTGTGCTCACTTTAAACAAAAAGATTTAATTAGAAGAGAGGTCAAATTTGATTAGGTGAGTCCTACAGGGTTTCATAAGTTTATTAAGACAAAGGATAAGCCTAACCAACAAAGTTCATAAGATGTGCCAAAGGTCTATGGATGCTTAAGATCTGAAGTGAAGTCCGAGTGCTCAATGAGTCATCTAAAAGTATATTAAAAACCTATAGGTTGCTCAAGCTTTAGGTTTCAGATATTCCAACCATGATCAATCTCAACATAAAATAGTATGTGTTATGTATCAAGTCTAGTTAATATCAAATCAAGGAGATTGAAGATTTGGTTTTGGTTATAATTTGGGTTCCACAATCAACTAAGATAGCCACTAAGGAATTGTAAAGGCTAGGTCTTAGGCACTATCGCTAAATTAGGAAGAGAGGATTTTTGCCTTATTAAAAGATGAGGACAACAATAGTAAGCAGTAATATTAATGAGTGAAGATGGATTAAAAAATATAACACTACAAAAGATCTATTGTTTATAAAATATTAAAATTGTTTGCACCACAAGTTACACTGCATGAGATATTAAAGCTAAAATTACTATGGAAATTCATTTCTATTAATGATTGCATCATATTTGATTTATGATAAAGAGAATTGCTCTTGTTTACTCTTTATAATTGAACTATTTACACTATCAAGATCTAATAATTTCAATTTTCCACATATGTTAGTAATGTATAATTGGGCTTAACATCAAATTATATTATTAAGACTAAGATAATGACTTCAAATCACAATTCTTGACCTATGGTATTGATTTCATAAAACTTACTTGTTAAAATGTATATGAATTAATCTATTATCAGTCAAATGTCCATAAAATTTAATTAGCCCAATAACCTTACTAAACAAACCTCACCCTTAACAGATCTAATAAAAAAAATTGATCAGATCCTTCTAATAAAATTTTATATGGTTAGGACAAAACATTTTTAAACTAAGATTTTGCTTGTTTAGGTTAATTACTACAACATTGATTTAAAATGGGCCAAGTAAATTAATATGGATCAAATTATTAAATTAATAAATAAAAAGCTCTCTCAGGATGATATTGATAAACTTATGTCAATTAAATCATCATTTGATATCTATTTTTTCATGACTAAACACATAAAATGTAGCCTTCTATCGAGGGAAATCACCCTAAATTTTGAACACTTTATTTTAATTAAAATGTCAAATTTAATCTATCTATATAAGTGATTTTAGACCAGATTGTATAAACATATCTTTAGCTCAACTCATTCCACTTTGAAATCTCTAAGTAGGTCAACTAGACCAACTTAAGTTGTTACTTTCCACTACAAACCTAAATTAGCAATTTCTGTTTTTTAGGCAGTTGTCAATTTTATTTTTTTACAATATGTCTCTAAAGAACCCTATATATTTAAGGGTATAATTAATTAAAGAATTCAACATGGCATCAAAAGTAATATATTATCTTGAGAGATAAAAATGTCACTTCATAATAAGTTTGATTATTTAAACCTAGAAAAGTTAAATCTTTACAATGGTATAGAATTAAAACTGACAAATCTTTTCCTTATCTAAATTGAAAACTAGACAGGATTTATATAAAATATGATTTACAAAATTCATATAAGGGAAAACCCTTATAGTTAATTACAATTTAAGCAACCGAAGTTACTTAAGAAAAATCTCGATCAAGGTTGTGGTTTTATCTTCATGAAAATTCTAAAAGTAGGTTTTCATAATTGATTATCTCTAATTTTAAATAGGAAAAACTCTAAAGTGGAATAGTCATTAAAATAACCAAAAGTAAGAAGCGTTGAAGATGTTGAAGATTCTGAGAAACTCAGTGACATCACAATTCTTATACTGTTTGGCTTTAATGATTTTGAAAGAGATTTATTTGATTTTTAATCTTGTCATTTCATTAGAAATTTAAGACTTATATCACATGATATATGATCTAGAGAAGGACTAAGAGATAGGGACTTATGTCATAACTAGACAAGCAACCTCTTAATCATAAGACTAAAGTGAGGTTAACTTGAATAAGTGAAGCCTTAGAAACCTATTCTAAGAAAACGAAAATATAACAAAAACCTCCAACTTTGCCCAAAAAATCCAAACTCCACCAAATTAAACTTCATAACCTCTCAATTTCCACCCAATTGATACCCAAATGCCTCATGACAATCTTATAATCCAAATTGAGCAATCAATTGACCCAAATCCAAACTCAAGCCAAGCCCAAACTCAAATTCAAGCCAAATCCTAAATTTTGAACCCAAACCCTAAACTCACCTTGAGCCACTTGGTCCAACCCAACCTTGACCACCACAGCTATCATTTGTACTCTAAGACCCAACCTAGATCCACCTAGCCCACCCTAATGGTGTCGTGGACCAAGCGTCTCTTGAATTATGGGATTTCTTCTCAAAAATGGCTAAACAAAAAGGATTCTTCTCACCATCCTTCCCAAGCCCCAAGTCCATCACCATTAAGCGTTTCTGGCCTCTCTGACCTAGCTAGCCACTATCTTAGCCCTGGTTAGCAACCCTAGTCACCGGAGAGAAAAAAAATGAGAAGGCCACCCTACCTTTGAACCCAAATTTGAGCCCATCCTATGTGGCTAACCTTGATTGGTCACTGGAGCTGCTTAACACTCCATTTAAGCTTTTTGACACCAGCCAATCAAAGCTTGAGGCCTCCCCATTGGCCTCAGCTGTAAATCTCCCCCTCACGGCCAAGCATGGAAGAAAATCCAATTCCTTGGGGAGACTTTACCAAATTCTCACCAAGCCTCTCTCAACTCTACTAAGTTCAATCCCACAGTCCTTAACCACTCATTCTCACTATCCAAGCCAAATATTTCCTTTAAAATTCAGGGCAATTTTTAGTCACTCTATAAACATTCACCAAACTTCAAATTTACTTGCTCTTTACTTGCTCTTGAACTTCACCAGAGCATAAGGAGAAGTTCCCCACTAAATGCCCCATCCTTTAAGCCCTCTACATCTGACCTAGATCAAGGCCGCACCACTTGTTAGTCAAACTCTTACTCATGCCCCATACTAGTGGGATGTGACACTTTGAGCATGTTAGTGGGACTCCAGAGAAGTTTTTACAAGCATCCAATTGAGGCCACATCTCTTGGATAAAAGTATAACTCAAAATCGCTAATTTTTTACTCCATTTCATCAATTGTGAAGTAAACTTGTGTTTCATGCTTTATCAACCATATAGATAGGTTTTCCTTGACTAGATGAAGCTATAGGAACAAATCCCATGTGATTTTTGTAGAGTAACGAGCGAGGTCAAAGAATTTTAGTGTGAACGGCTCTAGTTTTAGGTTAGACGGGGACAATGAACAAATGACATCCATTCGCACGTGTATTGATCCAACGGCAGAGGAGGAGTCGGACAAGAGATCTGTTCGTGAACAGTGGGACGTGTGGTAGCTGATCCGAATGACGACGTTGAATTGAAGCATGCCACGTGTAAAGTTCGGAGCCACCAAGGATGACGAGGTTGCCACGTGGATAAGTAGATAAATATGATATTTTTTTATTAAAATTAATTTATAAATTTAAAAAATTCATAAATTGGTGTAGAAAAATCATAAAAATAAAATAAAAATACCCTACAATTTAGTGAATAGAGGAGAAAATTATGAACCAAAAATAAAAATTATTTATTATGTATTTTATTTTTAATTAATTAAATACACTAGAGCTTGTTTTAATTATATTCAATTAAATATTAATCAACTTGACTTAAAATTTGAAGGGTTTATTTTTCATGTGTTAGAAGTGTTCTCTAATTTTTCTAAAGTTAGAGAACACCTTTAATCTTAAAAGCCATAATTTTCAATGTTAAGTCTCCCATTTTACTTAAAATAATTATATAAATTAAAATATAAATAAAAAAAATATGGGACCTCATTTGGTAGGTTCACTGTGGTCAGACGACCCTAGGAAAAATATAAAATGTGTTTAAATAATTAGGTGTATTATCTTAGGTAATTAAGTGATTAAAATTCATAAAAATTTAAATAAATAAAATGTAATTCAATAAATCCAAAAAAATTGATTCACAGTGAATATAATAATGATTTTAAGTCTCTGTAAAAATTTGAAACCCATTTGAAATGTATTTCATATCAAAACCTTTTTTTCAAAGAAAATGGAATTTTTGCACTAAAATAATTATAATAAATAAAATATAATTCAGAAAATTATGAAAATTGGTATATGACCCCCATTTTACTTAAATATAATTCAAAAAATTAAATAAAAATTAGAAAATTATAATTTCACCTTTTATATTTTAATTGACCCATGAGTGGGGTACTATGAAAATTTCAAAGTCATTTGAGTTCAATTTAAAGTATATGAAGTAGAAAGCCCTAAGGGCAAATATTGATCGTAATGAACTTCTTTAGATGATTGAAACATGAAGGATTAAGAGATAGAAACCAATTTGTCACTGTCCTATAATAAGGGTAAAAGTATAATTTTCCTAAATTATTATGATTTGAAAGAATGATCCTAAGGTATTGGGCTTGAGTTAGGAAGATAATAACTTACTCATTTGGAACCCCTTAATTGGTGACTAGATGATAAGCATGCACTGTTAATGAGAATTAAATTCACTTAATTTAACATTTTGATGATTGTAATTTTATCTCAAAAATTGGACTTAAGAGCTTAGTAACGAGCTAGGATTGATTTAAAATTTTTTTAATAAGGCTTAAAAAAGAGAAACTTAATTAATTATGAATACCTTTAAAACATTACAACCCCAACTTGAATTGTGAGTCCAAGATCCTTAATGAGTTGAGTTTGCCCTTATGGGCATTTACTTACATAACTCTTAAATAAAAAATTAAGTGGATGTCTAAGTACCCCGCTCATGGGACAATTAAAACATCAAGTTTCATTAAGCACATGATAAATTAATTCACTGAATCTAAATTTAACTTCAAATGAACAATTAAACAATATAATAAGTCCAAATTAACTCGAAATAGTTCAAAGGGTTTTAAAAGTTGCTTAGGGATATGCCCCAAACACTTTTATGATCTTTTGGATATTTTGAAGGATAATTGAACTTATTATTCTTTGTTCAAGAAAATCATCCTTAAAATATTTAGAACCCACCAAGTTATGCTTAGAGACCCGATAATTCACCTAAATCAATAGAAATTCCCTACACTACTTATCGTATATTAATTGAGCCAGTGCTCATGGATTTAAGTTTTCTCTAAGGTATTTAAATCCTTGTGAGCAACTGAGGATATTTGTTTTTTGCCATATATGGATCACCGGGCTAGTGTAAGTCTGAAGTCTACGTGGTTAAGGCAATTACGATAATGATAATGTGTGCTAAATGAGGGAAACGACATGGGATTTTAGAATAGTAACTCGTACCTCTAGGAATTTTAATAAAAGGAGAGGTTAAGGACCGATGATACTATTTGATGTTTTTTGAGAAGAGGATTGCCCCCGACACTCTTAGGTTGCATGTAGTCCTAGCTCGATTGAAGTAATTAACCTGTGGACTGTACTACTATGCAAAGTATTTATAAAAATGAAATTTATTTTGCCTGATAAAATAAATTCTATGTGCATGAAAATTAATTTAAAATGAAAATTTATGAAGGTCCATGGCTTATCACTTGGATTGAGGTTAGGATTGCCCTCCGAAAATTTATTTAAATTTCCTGCAAATAGGATTTATTTAATATATTATGATATATTATGCTTTTTGATGCAAATAGAATATCCTATAATTTAATTTTTTTTACAAATATATTATGATTTATGATGCTAACCATGCAGCGGTAGCAGAGGCCCAAGTATGCATTTACGTTTTATGCATTACAAATTTATTTATTTACCTTACAACATTTTCTACCTGCACTTATTTATTTTACATGCAAAACTAAACAAAAACAGAAACATACACAACACATTTTCAAAAATAAGTTTATATTTTTAAAACAATAAACTACATAATAGTTCATTTTGAATTTACAGGAGTTCCTCTGATGAGGTAACCTACAGTTGCTAACGAGATCTCCCCATTTAAATGAGTTTAACAACACATTTAAACTAAGCAAAATAGTGGTATCGGAATGAGGGAACCGTGGGATTCTAACCAGTGTCACTCTAATCAACTTTAACCCCCCTCCCCATAATACTTGAACAACAGTAAAACTTGTCGCTTAAACTGTAAAACCTTAAACCTTGAACCTGGAGCTGTCAAAATGAAAAGGATGTACAAAAAAATAACTTTGAGAGAGCAAGTGGATCTACAGCAACACCTTTCCTTATAATTAAATAACAATCCATAGGAATTTAAGGTAACTCGTCTATTATGACATAATCCTCACTTTATCTTTAGGCCTTGGCGCAATCATGTTGTGTCATTTATGCCCTAACTCACTTTAGGCTCCGAGGTCGTCATTCATTATGATATAAACCCTCCCATCTTCCAGGTCATTTGTATGATCGCGTCATGCAAATTTAAGCCCTAAATAATTGATAGAATGAACCATGCAAATTTAAGCCCTAAATAACATGAACCATTTAATTATTTTTTTCTAAAAAATGAAGCCAAACCATAAGATAACTTGGAAATTCACTGAGGTTCTCCTCAAGATCTATGACATCCTTAAGTATTCTTCATTTGGATTCCATAATAAACGTTCAAAACTTGATTTTTTCTCATTTGATACTTCTTTATCCAACCTTTAAAGTCCTAAACTTTAAAATTCTTGAAGATAAAATTTTCTAATCATCATCGACAGTTTTCTTGAGTGACCTCGGTCATTTAAGATGCAATTAACTATAGGGGTTTGCTCTTATAAGAAACTTTAGAACCTAACTTAATATAAACTCTATCTGATCCTTTATATTTGATAGGAAAATTTTTGGTCAACATAAAGTTTTCACAGACCAAAACGAATGTCATAAATTTTGTAGTTTTTTTAATCAAGTATTAATATAGAGCAATGTGTCTATTCTTTGGGATAAGTACGTCACTTGCATTATTGCACTCGTTTATTTAAACTATTGCATATATAGGATTGGTTTGGTCTCATATTTTCAAAATTAAAATATTATTTTATAAAATATTATATATATATGTATATATATTAAATTAAATGCACTTTCCAGAAAGATGACTGTCACCAGAAAATGATACTTAGGCGCTGATACACCTAAAATATATAGTATTTTAGACACATTTTTATACCTATTTTTGAGATATTACGGTTTAATGGAAGTTATTTTTGTGTTTTTCTTGCAGATATAAGTAAAAATAGAAAAAATGCTTAAAGAAGTGAAAAAGGATAAAATTTGGAGCAAAAAGGTAAAAATTTGTGCAAAAGAGTTTTAGCGCCTAAGCGTCAGATCTGGCGCTTAAGCGTCGGTTAAATAGAGAAGGCCTCACCTATGTACGGCTAAGCGCCGAGACCCCGCACTTAAATACGAGTGGCAGTTACTAGATTAGTAAAATTGGTTTTCACAAATTTTGAAGAGGTTTTTGAGGCACCCATTGGCTTAATAGGTGGTTTTAACCATGGATGAAAATTATCATGAAAGTATGCGTCTATTAGGCAAATACATCGAATCAAGACACATTTTGAAGAGATCCCAAGGCACCTCTTGGAAAACTATAATTGAAAGAAGAGAGGACTTAGAAAAGAGTCATGAAAAGATTCAAAAAAGTGTGAGTCCTGAAAATATTAGCAAGTTTTGAAAGTTCTTCTCTGGGGAGTTAGTTCAGAGAGATTTTCAGGAATCACTTTTTATTTACTTTATCCTTTTTGTTATTTTTTTTTGAGTGATTTGTAGAGAATAAGAGATTTAAATGAACTTCAAGAGTTTGGTGAAGGACTTGAGATAAGTTTTTATCTTTTTGTTTTAAACTACTTTTGGTTTTAATCGAGACTTATTGTTGGTTTGACAATTATTTCTTCTTTTAAACTAAAGTGTGGTTTTGTTTTCTCCATAGATTCTGAGTAGTTTTCTTTATCTTTCTTCTTAAAATGATAAGTAACTAAGTTTTGGATGGAAGTTTGGAGAGTATTGATCTTTAATGTTGGAAGAAGTTATGATGATTTAAATCCATGCACTTCATTTACTTCTTGATTTGGCCAATATAGATGTTAAAATTTATTGTAAGAACATGTAAGAACCGGGTTGGTATTGTCTCAGTCAACAATTGGAAAGAATCACATGAGGTTGTATGAATGAGAATGTAGGTCATATGATTGAGTGCAATCAAATAGGGAAAAATTCATTAATGGGTGTATAGTTAGAGGACTTTAAAGTGACAGGTTAAAGCACCCAACTTGGTTTATTATTTTAGGTTTTGATACGAGAATGTTAGCCTCCAGGTGGAGGGAATCGAGAGAGCTCTACAGTGAGAACTAGTTTCTTCCCTGCCTAGCTGGTCTTCAGAACTATTGAAACTTTAAATTAACCAATGTTCTTTATAACATCTCTAGTAAGGGTAAAGAATATTATTACTCCTATTTGGCACAACACAATTTGCATACTTCCACAACAAAATTACTATACTTATTACTCATTCATGATAAGAAGAAAGATATTTTCATATTAAGTACTTTTCTTCTACAAAAACTTTAGTTATTTTTTAAGTTACTGTTTTGTTAAAATATCAAAAATGCCAAAAATATTTATATTTTAATTTCCTACAAAAATCATTTTTAGTTTAAGTAATTATCTTTTTAAAAGTAGAAAAACTTTCTAAAAGTATATATTGCATAATCTTCCCTGTGGGTTTGATATTTAGGTCTTAATCAAAAAGTCCTATATTACCTTATAATGATACGTATACTTGCGTAGTATCCCAATATAAATATATATAAATTAAAAAGTTAAATTCTTATTTTTCTTCATGATCAAGTTTTTGGTTTTGTTTCAAAATAAGGAAATATAAGTGAAAAATACCATTAGAACTATTGTTGTACTGTGCACAAGCATTAGGATCGGGGATCAAGTTTTTGGCGTCGTTGTCGGGGAAGAAAACTAAGTAAATTTCTATTTTTAGAATATCTTATTTAAACTTTAAATATTATATCTAATTTCGTATGTTTTATTTTATTTTATTTTATTTTATGTTAGTGTATGCGTAGTTCAGGTTCTGAAGGACTAGTGCCCTACGATTCTGAATTAGAAAGAACTATTAGAAAAATCAGAAAAACCAAA
>NW_018164620.1:14021-16996 GCF_001263595.1 Phalaenopsis equestris | reverse complement strand
ATGGCAAACCAAAATAATCAAAATGTTGAAATTCATCAAGAGTTTAGACCTTTAAGAGATTATGCCAACCCTACTGTAGATGAACTTTATTGTAGTATTCAAAAACCTACTATTGTGGCTAATTCATATGAGCTTAGACCTACTATTATCCAAATGGTATCAAATAATCAGTTTGGAGGATCACCAACTGAAGATCCAAATTTACATCTTACCAATTTTCTATAATTGTGTGTTACATTTAAATACGATGGTGTTTCAGATGATGTCATAAGACTTAGGTTATTTCCTTTCTCACAGAGGGATAAAGCTAAGAAGTAATTGAATTCGTTAGCAGTTGAATCTATCAGAACTTGGGGTGATTTAGCACAAAAATTTCTTGCTAAATATTTTTCACCATAAAAAACTGTGAAACTTAAAAATGATATTACATCTTTTAATCACTTTGAAGGGGAATCTATTTATGAAGCATGGGAATGATTTAAAGAACTCTTAAGAAAGTGTCCACACCATGTTATACCAGATTGGTTAATAATTCATACCTTTTATAATGGTATAATTCACCACCTCCATTTCCTCAGAGAGTTTGACAACAGAAGTTGGATAAGCAATTTTCAAATTTTCTAGAAATATTTAAGAAGCTTAAAATCAATATTCCATTTGCTGAAGCCTTAGAACAAATGCCAAGCTATGTAAATTTCTGAAGGATATTCTCAACAGGAAAAGGAAGTTTGAAGATAATGATTCTGTTGCACTTAGTGAGGAGTGCAGTGCTATAATTCAGAAGAAGCTTCCTAAAAAGCTTAAAAATCATGGTAGCTTTACAATTCCATGTGCAATAAAAGACAGCTTTTATGGGAAAGCTTTATGTGATTTAGATGCAAGCATTAACCTTAAGTTATAAATATTTAAAAGATTTGGATTAGAAGAAATAACCCCTACTACTGTAACTCTGCAATTATCATATCGTTCAATAACCTATCCTAAAGAAGCTATGGAAGATGTCCTAGTGAAAGTGGATCGATTTATCTTTCCTGTTGATTTCATTGTGCTAGATATGGAGGAAGATAAAGAGATACCCATCATTTTGGGGAGACCTTTCCTAGCAACAGGAAGAGCAATGATAGATGTGTAGAAAGTGGAATTAACAATGTGCGTCAATGATCAAACTGTTACTTTTAGCTTTTCAAAATCAATGAAACACCCTACAAAAGGTAAAGATGATGAATGCTATAGAATGGATGTTATAAGATGTCTGAGCAAATGTCATTTCAAGTCTACTTATGAAGAAAAATCTGAAGAAAATGATTTGGAATATAAATAAGAAGAGGAATTAGATCAATGTGTAAACCTTTTTAAAGAAGATTCAAGTTATGTTCAAGAAAGTTTTGAAAATTTGGACACGATACACAAAGATAAATCATTTTGCCCATCTATTGAAAAGCCTCCAAAACTTGAGTTGAAACTACTTCTTGAACATTTAAAATATGCCTACTTCTTGAACATATAATTTTCTTCAAAATTAACGATGAAAGAAGAAAAAAGATTGATGAAAATTTTGAAAAATTTTAAAGAAAGCCTTCGGATGACAATTGTTGATATTAAAGGAGTCAGTCCTTCAATTTGTATGCATAGAATTAATCTGGAAGAAAACTGCAAACCCAGGGCTAATCCACAAAGGAGATTAAATCCTATTATGAAAGAGGTTTTTAAGAAAGAAATTTTATAGTTAGATGCTGGAAATATCTACCATATTTCAGATAGTGCATGGGTTAGTCCAATTCACTGTGTTCCTAAGAAAGGGGGAGTAACTGTAACAACTGTAACTGTGGAGTAACTGTAACTGTGAATGAGCATAACGAGTTAATACCTACTACACAAGTTACAGGGTTGTGAATATACATTGATTATAGAAAATTAAATCTTGACACTAGGAAAGATCATTTTCCACTTCCCTTTCTAGATGAAATGTTGGATAGACTACCTGGGCACAAATATTTTTGTTTTTTGGATGGATATACCGGTTTGTTATCATTAAATTCAAATATCTCCTGAGGATCAAGAGAAAGCAACATTTAACAATCCTTATGGTACTTTTGCTTTTAGAAGATTGCACTTTGGTTTATGTAATGCCCCTGCTACATTTCAATGATGTATGATGTGATGGCAATTTTTTGTGATTTAATTGAAAAAGGGATTGAAGTCTTTATGGATGACTTTTCAGTGTTTGGAACTTCATTTGACTCATGTTTAGAATATTTATCTAAAGTTATTAAGCACTATGAAGAAACAAATTTAGTCCTTAACTAAGAAAAAATGTCAATTTATGGTAGCAGAAGGAATTGTATTAGGTCATCAAATATCAAAAAATAGTATGGAAGTAAATCTTGCTAAAATTTAAGTGATTGCTAATTTTCCTTATCCAACAAATGTAAGGGAAATTAGATGCTTTTTAGGACATAGAGTTTTTTAGGACATGTTGGATTCTACAGGCGATATATTAAGGGCTTTTCTAAGATTGTTAAGTCTTTATGTCATTTATTTGAGAAAGATGCAATTTTCAATTTTGATGAGGAATGACTAAAAGCTTTTAAATTATTAAAAAAAAAATTAATCACTGCACCAATTATAGTTTCACCAAATTAGGAAAAAACTTTTGAACTTATGTGTGATGCAAGTGATTATGCTATTGGAGCTGTTTTAGGACAAAGATATGATAAAATTTTCAAATTTATTTACTATTCGAGTAAAACTCTTAATGAAACTTAAATTAATTATACAACAACTGAAAAAGATTTATTAGCAATAATATATGTCTTTGATAACTTTAGATCATATTTGTTTGGAACTCATTGTATAGTGCATACATATCATTCTACTAGAAAGTAGTTTAGTACTTAATGAAAAAGAAGGATACTAAACCGAGACTTATAAGATAGATTCTTCTTTTACAAGAATTTGATTTTGAAATAGTAGAT
>NW_018164620.1:10977-13947 GCF_001263595.1 Phalaenopsis equestris | reverse complement strand
AGATGAAAAATTGTTCACTGTAAATGAGTGGCGTGTTCCGTGGTATGCCGACATTGTGAACTATATTGTTAATGATCTTAAATCCTATTGAATGACATACCAACAAATGAGGAAATTTATTTCTGAAGTTAAGACTTATTTTTGGGATGACCCATATTTATATAAAAAAGGAAAGGATCTGATCATTCCAAGATGTGTACCATTAGAAGAAACTTATGAAATTATCCAAAAATGTCATAATTATAATTTTTGGGGACATTTTGGTGTTGATAAAACAACATATAAAATTCTACAATCTGGATTTTATTGGCCTAAAATTTTTAGAGATGTTAATGCATATATCAAAACTTGTGATAGATATAAAAAAGTAGGCAATATTTCTAGAAGAAATAAGATGCCCCTCAATTATATGCTAGAAGTTGAAATATTTGATGTTTGGGGATTAGATTTCATGGGACCATTTATAGCATCATTCGAAAATTTATATATTCTGTTACCAGTGGACTATGTATCCAAATTGATAGAAGCTGTTGCTTTACCTCGATGTGATGTTCAAAGTGTTGCAAAATTTTTAAAAACGAACATATTTTGTAGATTTGGGATTCCGAGAGTTATCATTACTGATGGGGAAAGTCATTTCAGAAATGCTATTATGGAGAAGTTATTAAAGAAAATATCATAAAAATTATAGGATTGCTACTGCTTATCATCCTCAGATAAGTGGATTGGCTGAATTATCCAATCGATAAATTAAAAGAATTATGAAAAAATCTGTAAATCCAACAAAGAATGGATTGGTCAGTCAAACTTGACTATGCTTTGTGGGCTTATAGGAATGCATATAGAATTCCTATAGGAGTGTCCCCATATAGGCTAATATTTGGGAAAGCTTGTCACTTACCAGTTAAACTTGAGCATAAAGCATATTGGGCTATTAAAGACTTCAATTATAATTTAAAAGTTGCTGGTGAGAAAAGATTGTTACAATTAAATGAGCTTGAAGAGATAAGAAATGAATCTTATGAGAGTAATAAGATTTATAAAGAAAACATGAAAATGTGGCATGATCGAAAGATTCTTACTAAAAAATTTCAGTCAAGGCAACAAATTTTGCTATATAATGCAAGGATAAGATTATTTCCAGGCAAACTTAAGTCCAGGTGATGGGCCCATTTGTTGTGATAAAAGTTTATCCTTATAGAGCTGTGGATATTAAAGATCCTAATTCTGAGAAAATTTTTAAGGTGAATGGATATGGACTGAAACCTTATTATATAGGGGATCAACATAAATATAATGATGGAATGATATTGGGTCAACCAGAATAAGCATTGATTACGTCACACTAACGACGTAAAACCAAGCGCTTTGTGGGAAGCAACCCAATGCTATCAGTGTGTTCTTACTTTGTTTGTTGTTTTGAGTATGATTAAGAAATTTGGGGTAGTATTTTTGAATTTATTATGTGTTAGTGATGCTTTTTATTCTTTATTTAATTACCTAGACATGTTAGAATAAGAATTTGGACATTAAGTTGACTTGTGCAAAAATGTGCACGATGCTTAAGCGCCAGATCCGACGCTTAAGCACAGCAATTCAATCACATGTGCAAATATCAATTTCTAGAAGGTATAATTACAAATAATTTGGAATAAACATTTCTTGGCAGTTTCTAGTCGTGCCTAGAAGTTATGAGGGGGAATTAGGCCTATAAATAGAAGGGGTTTGTGAAGGAATTTTACCCCGGATTATTTTTAGCCCTAAAAGTCTAAGAAAGAGAGAGATTTAGAGAAAATGTCTTCATGGAAGATGGATATGAAGAAGAAGGAAGAAGTTCATTAGTCAAAGTGTACTAGAGATGTATAACGGCTTCTTAGTCATTAGTATTGAAGGGATATCGGAAGATCAACCAGATGGAGAATACTATATCTGTATTAGAGACTAAGGTGCTTGAATTGCATGCTCATCTAGAACATATTGGGTGGCAACTTAAGATGCAATTTAGCCATACCAGTTATGTAGAGGAAGCATATAAGGCGATGTTCCTTAAGCAAAAGTGGATCGAAGATGATAGTATTAGAGCTCGTCACCACCGTCCGTTTTATCAACTCTATATTCCTGGAGAGACTAGTAAGATACAAGAGTTCATTCCTTTCAATGAAGAATGGCATTAAGTTTGGTGTTAGGAATTGTGTGTTTGGAGTCATGTTTTTAAGTTTGTTAGTGTTTACGTCTTGTGTTTAGTGTTTGTGTCACTTATGTGTTTAATTGTAAATGTGTGTTAAGTGTTTTGTACTTAGGAAAATTTTCTCATCCAAGACTATTTAGAGAGAGAAATAAGTGTTAAATGTGTTTGTACTTGTTTGTGAATTAATATAAGTTTGTTTTTGTGAAAATTTGTGTTATTTTTAGCCTTGAATTGAATTAATTATTATAGAGAATTTTGAGAGAGAAGTGAGTTATAAGAAATAAAAATAGTCATTTAAGTGCTATGAGGCCATTGAAGGGTGGTTTACTTAGGCTAATAGTGCATTATACTTACAATTAAAAATTTCAAAAATTATGCACTAGCGTCTAAACGCCACATCTCATGCTTAAGCGCGAGCCAACCCGAGAGGCAGACAGCTAAGCGCCACTTACCCGCGCTTAAGCGCCGGTTCATGAAAACTGGTTTGCGAACAGTTAAAAGTGAATTTTTGTTCCAAAAATACCATTTCTAACGCCTCCTATCATCTTCCCCAACTCAAGTTTACTATTTTGAGGGCTAGGGTAAGTGAAATTTGGAGATTTCTTGGTGGAATCAAGTGAGATTTGCTAGATCCAAGTTCCTTGAGATAAGAGCTTTACTTCTATGCAAAAATTTTGGATTTTCACCATATATTTTAATCAAATTTGGAAGATTTCAAAAATTTACTATTCATGGTGAAAAGTGAAGAAAAATCTATGGAAATTGCTTGGGAAGTTTAGTTA
>NW_018164620.1:9083-10878 GCF_001263595.1 Phalaenopsis equestris | reverse complement strand
CAAAGGAGCAGAGGAAAGAGGAGCAGAGGAAAGAGCCCATTTGATTCAAGTAAATTTGTCAGTTCAAAAGCTCAGGATCGATATAGTGACGCTCTAAAGTCACGAAAATTGATTCAGGAGTGATGTTTTAAGAGTCCAGGTGGAGAAGTGGAAGACCTGATAATCCGCCGACAGTGGGAACAGTTCTGTTGTTTCTCTGTTATCGCTGTAATTTTGGTTGTAAGGGAGTTTTATGCAAATCTCCCAGCGGCTGAGGACAATCGAGTTATGGTTATGTACCTTTTTGTACCTTTTACTCCAGAGGTAATCAACTTGTTTTACCATTTACCACTGGAGAATTTGTGTTTTTATGCAAATTACAGTCCTATTGAAGTAGAGTTAGACGAGATTATTTCATACTTGACTATTGAGAGAGGACTTTGGAAGATTACCAATGAGAAGATTAGAGAGGAGAGCAAATTTCCCAACTTCAAAGTTATGTGCACCTTCAAAGGCCTGGCACTATTTCATTTCTGCTCGTCTGCTTCCGACCAATCATCTCAATGAAGTGAGTAGAGAGAGAGCAACGTTGAATTATTGTATTCAGGAGGGAAAGCCCATCAACATAGGGGTTTTGATCTATCATACAATCATCAGTTCAGCTGCCGCTGCTACTACTGCAGGTATGGGACATGCTTCCTTGATATTTTCTCTATGTGAGCAGGCTGGAGTGAAGTATGATAGTTGGGAGTAAGTTCTGTTACCTCTAAGTTCTGTTACCTCTTTACCTCTAAAGCCCATCACGAAAGTGAATGTGAAGACTTATTTGGAGCATTTGATTTTTGGATGGAGATGAGGATATTCTAGGAGCTATGGATTAGAGACGTCTACTACATCTACCTCTGCTGCATCTTCATCTAGACCATCTACTTCACGTGCTTCTACATCTAGAGGTGATTCTACTAAGACTCAGGATGAGTTATTACAGACAGAAGATGAGTTATTACAGAAGATGATGGATAATATCAATTTTATCGCTGATAAGGTCCAAAATTTAGAGCGTTTTGCAGATCATACTTATAGTTATAATAGAAGGAAAAGTGATTGTGAAGAGAAATTCCACTCATCTCTGAAGAGCCTGATTAGAGGTGAACCATGAGTGTAATTTCCTCCATATCCTTGTTATCTTGATTATGAGCATGCAGAAAAATGGTGCAGCGATGATTCTGAGGATGAAGAGTAGAGCTGAGAGATTCACTTTATGATTGTAATATGATATGAACTATGTGGTATGAGACTGCTACATTTGCTTCTGTGTGTTGTTTTGGACTATGTTTTATGTTGTGTTGTGAATTTTTTTTTTTTGTTGTTGTTGTGATTGTTGTGTTATATAGTATTTTGTTTTTAAAATTTTAGGGTAGTAACTGTTGTTTTGTATTTAGTATTGTGATTTAGTTTGTTTAGAACTTAACTTAATTTCATATATGTTATAAAGTATAAAATCTTGCTAGTTTAGATCTTAAACTTGAAATTCAGAAATTGCTACCCTTTATTTTTCTTTTATCATGTTTGCAAGTTTTTCTTTATGTTAAGATTGTGATGTCAGTAGCGTGTATGTTTGCTTTTATGTTTATACCCATTGTTTAGAAGTCTATTGAATCTCTACATGTTAAAGTAAAATGAAAAAAAATTTGATCAACAAAATTAATTTTAGTCCTGTCTTTTGTTTTATACTTGTATAATTATGGTTTAAAATTCCTGCTAGCATGTTGTTTTTAAATTTTCATTCCTGCTTATATATATCTAATGCTAAACT
>NW_018164620.1:7476-8447 GCF_001263595.1 Phalaenopsis equestris | reverse complement strand
AAACTTGATAAAATCTTAAGCTTATAAATATAATATAGTAAGTAAAATTATTTTTAATAAAAATTTTTAAGCAGAGAAAATAAAAGAACTAAAATCTAAATTTAGATAACTTACAAAATTTCTGAATTAGATAGGAACTCATATTTTCATAGTTCATAAGATTAAAAATTTTCAAACTTTAAGTTATTCTCATTTACTAATTATTTTTTCTAAGTTGGACTACTATAATTCTAAATCTAAATTTTAGTAACTCCTAAAGAAACTCATATACATATCATACATATTTGGTTTTTAAAGATTGAAGTGTCACTTGAGGACAAGTAACATCTTAATTTTGGGGGATTTTAATACACCTAAAATATATAGTATTTTTAGACACATTTTAATACCTATTTTTGAGATATTGTACTTTAATGGAAGGTATTTTTGTGTTTTTCTTGCAGATACAAGTAAAAATGAAAAAAATTCCTAAAGAAATAAAAATGATCAAATTTGGAGCAAAAAGGTGAAAAATTGTGCAAAAGAGTTTTGGCGTCTAAGCGTCAGATCCGGCGGTTAAGCGCCGGTTAAATAGAGAAGGTCACGCCTAAGCGCTGAGACCCCATGCTTAAGTGCTAGTGGCAGTTACTAGATGAGTAAAAACGATTTTCATGAATTTTGAAGAGGTTTTTGAGACACACATTGGCTTAATAGGTGGTTGTAACCACCATGCACAAAAATTATCATGAAAGGATGCATCGTTTGGGCAAATACATCGAATCAAAACACATTTTGAAGAGATCCAAATTTGATCAAAACTCATTTCAAACTTTTTGAAAACCTCCAAACACCCAAATTACCCAAAATCTTCAAAAATGGCAAAATTACCAAAATACCCCTCCATAGCCCAAAATTTCAAGCCCACCAAAAAAATCTCAATAAATCCCAAATATTCCCAATTTTATTTCTCTCAACTACTACATGACCCAAAT
>NW_018164620.1:2817-7419 GCF_001263595.1 Phalaenopsis equestris | reverse complement strand
TCAAATTTGACCAATTTGACCATCTTTAACCAAAACCCCCAAATTTGCCTTTAAGGGCCAAAATTTCCCCAAATTCAACTCAAATGTCCATCAATTTGTTCTCAATTGACCCCAATTCCAATCCTAAACTCAAATTAACTTTCTATATGGCCAAACTAAACCAAATACAAGCTTAATTGGCCCATGATTTGAGCCTAATTTTGATTTAAGTCAAAACCCCAATTTTGACCATATGACCTAATCTCACCGAATTGAACCCATATCCTAGTCAATTGGCCCCAATTAATGTTTTAAAATCTTTATAACATTCTTATAAATCAAAATCAACCATCAATTGGCCTTGGTGAAGCCTCAAATCCATTTGCTTTTGGCTTAAATGCAAAATTCCCAAATTTAGCTCCAAATTGGCTAAGTCCCCAAATTTCACCCGATTGATATCCTCAACCTCCAAATTGGCATCTAATTCATGTTAAAACTCTTCATGGGGTCCCTATTGACCATTTTCAATAATAAATTTGGACTTAGCCCAAGGCGAACGCAAGCTAGACCCAAGCCTAGCCCAATATGACCAAATTGACTAAAATTCAAAATTCCCTCAAATTGACCCTTCAATTGAGCTCAAAACCACTCTCAAAACCACTTCCATTATTCACCAAAGTTGTTCCTTATGATCATCTACACCAAATAAAACCTCTATTTGGGCCAATTGACATGGTTAGCCTAGACCAAACCCATGACTTGGTCATTTGCACCCACACGATTTTCATGAATTTTGAAGAGGTTTTTGAGACACACATTGGCTTAATAGGTGGTTGTAACCACCATGCACAAAAATTATCATGAAAGGATGCATCGTTTGGGCAAATACATCAAATCAAAACACATTTTGAAGAGATCCAAATTTGATCAAAACTCATTTCAAACTTTTTGAAAACCTCCAAACACCCAAATTACCCAAAATCTTCAAAAATGGCAAAATTACCAAAATACCCCTCCATAGCCCAAAATTTCAAAAATTCCAAAAAAATCTCAATAAATCCCAAATATTCCCAATTTTATTTCTCTCAACTACTACATGATCAAATTTGACCAATTTGACCATCTTTAACCAAAACCCCCAAATTTGCCTTTAAGGGCCAAAATTTCCCCAAATTCAACTCAAATGTCCATCAATTTGTTCTCAATTGACCCCAATTCCAATCCTAAACTCAAATTAACTTTCTATATGGCCAAACTAAACCAAATACAAGCTTAATTGGCCCATGATTTGAGCCTAATTTTGATTTAAGTCAAAACCCCAATTTTGACCATATGACCTAATCTCACCGAATTGAACCCATATCCTAGTCAATTGGCCCCAATTAATGTTTTAAAATCTTTATAACATTCTTATAAATCAAAATCAACCATCAATTGGCCTTGGTGAAGCCTCAAATCCATTTGCTTTTTGCCTAAATCAAAAATTCCCAATTTTAGCCCAAAACTGGCTAAGTCCCCAAATTTCACCCAATTGATTGCCTTAACCTCCAAATTGGCACCAATTCATGTTGAAAAATCTTCATGAGGTCCCTATTGACCATTTATAATAATCAATTTGGACTTAGACCAACGCTAACCCAAGCCTAGCCCAACATGACCAAATTGATTAAAGTTTAAAATTCCTTCAATTTAACCTTTCAATTGAACTCAAAGCCACTTCCATCCTTCACCAAAGTTGTTACTTATGATCATCTACACCAAATGCAACAGTCAATTGAGCCAATTACATGGACCAAAGTTTCCCGAAATTATGGGATCTTATTCCCAAAAATACACATGCTTAAGTTATCTTTGCCAAGTCAAAACACATTTGCATTAAATTGTTGTGATGGATTCCTTTGGATGCCTTGAGCACCTAGCCACCTCCCCCTGGCCGATCGGCTAGCCTAGTGGCCGAAAAAGCTAAAAATCAAGAGCCACCCCCATGGGACTTCACCCAAATCAAGCCTAGAGGCCAGCTCAGCCAAATTGAGCTGTAGAGCTCCTCTGCCCTCCACCTAAGCACCACATTGCACCTCCTAATTGTCCATTACAACCACCATAACCCCATTTTTATAAAAGGCCACCTCCACGAACATTAAACCAAGTGTTGAAAATATCTTGGAGAGAGTCCCTGAATTCACACACACAACCCCTTTGAGACCTCCTCAGTGCAACCCAACCACCACTTTGCCATGAATCCCCTTGTTGAAGTTCAATTTTGAGCTCAAAACCTTGTCAGAAACGAGGGCAGAGCCCAATATATCTCCACAGTCCACCAAACCTAAATTAACTTCACCCACACCTTCACAATAGTGAAAGAGGAAGAAGCCCCATCAATTTCCCCTTCCATAGATCCCCTAGTATAGACTTCAATCAACACCCAAAATCAGTTTTGATCAAAATCACATCGAGGCCTTACACTACAGCAAGAGGCTTAATCCCTATCCTCCTTTGGCCCCAACAAACGTACCGAGCACCTCTGATTGAAGCTTCCATTCTCAGAGCAAAGGGATAAAACTTCTCCTCCTCCCGAGCTTATCGAGCCTATTTTGATTCTCCATTTGATTAGGCTTAATTTATCTCATGACACATTAACCATATAGATGTGTTCGTCTCACTTAGACGAGCATTTTAAAAAAAAAATTCACTTAATTTGGTTAAGAAATGAGAGAGATCTCAAGCCTCAAAGGTGGACGGTTCTCGGCCTAAGCTATCGGGGACGATGACTACGCGTCGTCCGATCACTCGTGTATCGAATGGACAGCCAAGATGAAGCCGGACATCGCTTCTTTACATAAATAGCGGGACGTGTAGCTACTGGCATGGACGGCGACATCAAATAAGAGTGCGCCGCGTGGAGTTACGGAGCCGCCGTAGGATGACAAGGCGTCGCGTGGATAAGTAGAAAAAAATGGCTTTTTTTTTTTATTTTGAATTTCTTGATTTAAATAAATACCAAAGCTTTTAAAAAATCATATCATTGCGTAGAAAAATCATAAAAAAAATAAAAATATCCTCTTGCTAAGTAAACAAAGGAGAACAATGTGGAATAAATTTCAAGTCCATTTGTCACATATTTTATTTTTAATTAATTAATCACTATTTTGAATCATTTGAATCATTTGACACACCACATTGGCTTGAAATTTTTGCATGTTGTAGCCTCTATCAATGGGAACATTTTTTTATTTTTTCAAAGTTAGAGGAGACCTCTAAATAGAGATCCATTCTTTTTTAAAGTTTAAGTGCATTATTTGCTCAAATAATCATGGAAATTAGCATGTTGCTTAGAAAAATCTAAGAAAATTTTGGAAGGTTTATGATGACCAGGGAGCCTTTAGGAAAATTTTTCATGAGTCAAGTCATTTAAAATACACCTAATTTTCACAAACCCTAAATCATTAAGATAAATAATTTTAGAAAATTATAACATTTAAATGACTTGAATTTTATTCTCCACTGTGATTCCTGATCTAGAAAACTCATCATAAAAATTTCAAAATATTTTGAGTTTATTTGATAACTTAAGTTGATTTTTAAAGATAAACATTACTTTTGGCATTTAAATGATTTTTTAAAAATCAAAATACAACTCAGAAAATTATGAAACTTAATTTTTTGAGTTCTCTGTGATCAGGGGTATTATCTAAAAATAAAATAATATTTAGAATAAAATTTTTATTTTTAGCCTATTTTTAAATATTTATTTAAAATAATTAAAAATCATTTTTAGCCTATTTTTTAAATATTTAAAATAATTAAAAATTCATTAAAATCACAAAAATTATTACTTCCTAAGCACTTTTCTATATTACTTCCTAAGCACTTAGGAACAATTAGAATAATTTTTCCAGATTTTCCAAATAAAAATATTGTATTTTGAAGCTTAAAATAATTTTTAAAGGCTAAAAAATGGATTTCCACTAAAATAATTTCAATAAATCAAAGAAAAATTAAAAAAATATTAAATCTTCTTCTCTGAGTTCTTTGACCTTAGGGAGACTTTTCCAAAAACAAAAAACTTAATTTTCTCCATTCAAAGTATGTTATATTGAATAAACACTCTAGAACTTAAAATAATTCTTAAAATTCACATAAAATTCAAAAAAACATGAACTTTGGTCCAAAGGCTTCTCTAGTCTAAAGTTACCTCCAATAAAAATTTCAAGGGATTAGGATTTACCTTGGTCAAGTTAGAAATTTTCTTTGAAAAATCCTATTTTTGCATGAAAATAATTATATAAACAAATTAAATTTTGAAAAAATCACATTTTCTACTCTCATGTCTTAATTAACCCATGTTTGAGGTAGGATAAAAATTTCAAAGTCATTTGAATTGAGTTTGACAAATTATGAAGTGATAGAGTCTTAACGGCAAATGTGTAATTTTGGAAAATTAGCCTTAATTACCATTTAGGCTTAATTCAAAGAGGTAAATGGGTAACCTCTGATCTTAATTTGGATGTTTGAAATACAAGGGGTTTAATTGGTAGAAACCAACCTCACTTTCCCAATTGAAAAAGATAAGTTAATAAATTTCTAAATTATTAAAATTTGGAAGTTTATTAAAATAAAATGAAC
>NW_018164620.1:2209-2694 GCF_001263595.1 Phalaenopsis equestris | reverse complement strand
AAAAAACCTTACCCTGCCTCTTTAAGGGTCTTCACCCACTTAATTTTTAAAATTAAATTAAAGATGATAATTACTTTACTCTTAGGGATAATTGAGACATCAATGTTCATTGAGCATTAGGGTGTTTTATAGGATAAATTATTAAGCAACATAATAGGTTTAAAAGAACTCGGGTTTTCCACCAGGCAGTGAGAGAGTAGCACGGACCTGCTTCTTTCTCTAGATCTGTTGGATACCTCGGAGATCTAGTAAACTTAATACATTTTTCTTGGCAACATCATCCTTACTTAAAATCCTAAGGACCCACCAAGATGTGACCTAGGGTTAGATAGGTCGTCAAAATTTTACTTCCCTGCTTTATATAAACTCTCTTAACATGCCTTTTGAGTTTCAGGTGGTGTAACGAGAAGACTCGCCAGATACACTTTTACAGTTTTCAGCATTATCTTTCTTGTACTTTCATACTGTACTTTTATACCTGCAAA
>NW_018164620.1:0-1168 GCF_001263595.1 Phalaenopsis equestris | reverse complement strand
ATTGTCGGCAAATAAAATAGTTTCAAAGACCAGACGAATTTCATATAGTTTTTAGTTTAATTGATCGAGCCTCATCCTCAAGTCTTAATTTTATCCTTCGGGATAGATACAGGGTTTGAGGTAAAATGCTCTTTCATTTAAACTATGAAAAATATGGGGTCAATTTGATTTCATACTTTTCTAAACTTAAATGTCCTTTTGAAGTGGGCGACGAGATTCTGATTCCGATGGCCGACAGCTTCTTGCGGGTAACTCCCCTCCAACCTAAAAATAGCGCCGACAGCTTCTGGCGACTCTGCTGGGGACATGATTTTCTCTCCATACAAACGAAGAGATATTATTTTCACACATCGGTAATGTGTCCATGTCCCTCTTGGACTGAATTACCCTTCTTCTATTGGTATACTTTACCCATTTTTGTCTTGGGAAGGTATAGCCAACTCCTTGGATTTCAGGACTAGCTGTTCAACCATCTTCGAACAGAGGGGTTTAGAAGGCCATTAAGGACTCCTTAGATTTTCCTGTGGGGTTGGAACCCCAATAGGTGTGTCGGTGGACTAGTTCCACCTGGGCATTTTTTGCCACTAAATAGGTCCCGCACTGGGTCCTAAAATACTTCACATCTCCCTTCCAAATTTGTTTTGCTATTCCGCAAACTAAACCAAATTGTGTTGTGCAGCGCGCACTTTAAAATTTTCTTATATTAATTAAATTTAGCACTTTTTTTTAAACAAAGATGTTAAAATACCCATGAATTAAGACCCGCCCGGTCTACAGATTGACCTCTACTTTCAGTGCTTGCACTAAAAAATTACAAGGTTTTTGGTCATATAGCTAACCATGAAACTTTCTATTTTCAAGCCTATTGCAATGGCCTACCCAATGCTAACCTTTTCCTGCAACCTGCCAACAAGCCATGAAGCCTGTAATCTTGCTCCTACCATCCTACCATCAAATTTGGAACCGGATTTGAAGATCTTAAGGTCATCCTCGGGAAAGCCCCGTTCGTGGTAATGAGGGTCGCTGCTCTAGAAATGCAGGAGCCGTCTGCAGAATTCAATATGAACTGCCTTTAGAACTTCCCTGCCTGCAAGAAGGCTAAAGCTAATGCCGACACGACACCCATCAAACTCGCTAGCCCCGATGCTGCTATGGGGAAAGAAGTGAT
>NW_018164619.1:52522-55386 GCF_001263595.1 Phalaenopsis equestris | reverse complement strand
CAAACCCCATACCAAAAATAGTGCCGACACCAGCCAACTCAGTTCCTTCTTAGGGTTAGAAGACCAAGTTCTGGAACTCCTTTGACAACAAGTTCACAACTATCAACTAGTCAATTGACTGATATAATATTTTAACTGTCTCTTTAAGTCTACTCATTTCCTTCGTGGAGGTTATTTGGTTGCACATATTTGTCAAATATGTCTAGGCACTTGAGCAACCTGATCTATATAAGATGGTCAATCAACAAAGCCTAAATGTGTGGGAGGCTTCCCACGTTCAATAAATGGCTTTGGACCAAGTTGAAATGAAATGGGCCATAATTACAGAAAGGGTTGAGACCTCAGACAAGCTTGTAAGGAAGTCAAAAAAGCAAGCTTTGGTGTCCGAGAAAAAAACTAGCATATGCTAACGTGGAGTTTTATACTGTTTCAAATTTTCCATTAATTGGCAAACTAGAGAACCATGAGCTTAAAATGAATATGTCAATGATGAAGACTGAGGAGGATTTCTTTGAGGTGCTTCATTTCCATCGAGGTAGGAAAAAACTTTGAGTGATCAACTTCAGAATAGTAGCATCACTGCAATTGAATAATTCATTCGGTCGGGCTTGATCGAGCTGAAGTATGCTAACTTAGATAAAATTGTTGCTCTTTACACAAGTTTTGAGGGTTCATCTGTGATGAATCTAGCGTTGAAGGTGAAGGAGGGTCTTCTAGCCTATTCCCTGACATAGAGATTTTTTCTTTTTATAAAAGAAAATATTTGGAAAGCTTATGTAGATAAACTCTTCTGTATACATAGAAATTTTTTACATTTCTTTAAGTTTAAAATGACATACATCCACTTGATCATTTTTCATACATTATACTATTTTACATTTATTGTTTATTTGTGATAACTGCTTGGTAATACATTTGTGTTTGGTGGATGAATCGAACCTTGAGAAAGATTGTTGGTTGCTTTTTGATTTGTCATGACCTAGCGTAAGTCTTACATTGTCTGTCTCATTTTGCTTCAGTCAAATTTCTTTCTTCAACCGGCTCACACCTTTCCCCAGGACTTAGGTAGATCTTGTCACTACCTTCGAGGGGGTAATTGTCGGGACTTGCTGTTGGGAAGGGAAGCTCTTCCAGAGCTATATTGACGTTGAGCTTCGACACTGGCTTTTTTATGCTTGACACTGTGGATCAGTTTTGTTGTTGGGGTGTCGATCAGACTTTTATAGCATCACTGTTGATTTCATTTATTTTTTGTTATTGTCGTTCAATTCACGCCTTATACTTTTTTAAGTTTAAGTTACTCGGTCGGATTATCACTTTGGTCAAGCCTCACCTTTTGAAAGGATTTAGGGGGGTTCCTGTCGCTACCTTCATAGAGGTAACCACTGAACTCACTACTGGGGTGATTTGCTTCTTATCCTTCATGGAGCATGTCACAATAGGGTAGAGAACCACCTTCTGAGCTTCATCTGATTCAAGTAGAGACTAAGAGTTTTGACGCGGGAGTGTTGTGTACTTATTCTATTGACAAGACCTCTTCGTGGTTGTTATCTGTATGGTTTCTGAATTTCACAATCCCCAAGTGTCGGTTGGATCTGATAAGACATTGGAGAAATTTTTCATAATATCAAAATGGTTTTTGAAGTAATGCTCCCTCTGTATGATGAATAATGGGTTGATTTCCTGAAATTGATCGTGAGTTGTAAGATTATGGTCAGCTGACTAATTCCAACTGTTGGGAGCCATCCATTCATTTTGAGGTATTCACCACCCAACAATTGTCTCCAGGGACAATGGACACGATGTTTTAGGCTTCAAATCTGTTATTGTACAAACTCCTTAGCATGCTTCCTATTTAAGAGCCTTTAAGATGCACTTCTCCTTATATGTCTCGCTTTCCTTGTTGGTAGCATGCTCAATGCTCATCAAACCTTTTAAAATATTGAATCCAAATTTGTCCTGAGGCATGCCAAAGGATTAGAGTAGTAGGATTCTTGAGGGAAAAGTAACGAGAGAGGAAGAAATAAATAAAAGAGCACACATAAACTTACATCGTAGGGGCGAATTGGGGTATTCCCAGGCTTTGTGACCCATTTTATATATTGTAATGGAAGGGCCACGAGAGTGAATGAGAGAGAGATCTCCTTACAGAGTATGAGTTAAGAGAGAAGAGCCAAATGTCTTTTTTACATACTATGAGCCCCTATTTATAGAAGAAAGAGGGCCATAAGATAGAAATTTGCATATCTACCTGCACTTTAATGGGGGGCGTTACATGATATTTTAATCTTTTGTCATGCATTTTCATATTTGTAACTGGTTTGAGCATCCTTCACCCCGATCCTTCTATTTATTTCTGGAGATCCTTAAGGATTTTGAGAAGTTGTTGAGAGAGTTTCATGTTGGAATGGTGAGATTGCTAGTGGTCATAGACCTTTCTTCAATCATCAGTGTGAATTTCTATTTCTTATTATTCGGTCATCAGCCTTCGACCGGTTGGCTGCTACTCGGCTTGTGGCTCTTTAGCTAGTCGGCTTTATGAGCACTAGTAGTTTTTTGTCAGATTCTTTTATTTATCTATTTTGATCCGAATCGTCAGATTATCTCAATTTTTTTGTAGATCATTTTTTTATGTACATAAACCTAAAATAAATTAGGCACACTTTTAAAAAAATAAAAAAAGTGGCATGGATTCTATTTAATCAATTAATTTTAAATTAAAATCGGAGCCAATATTAAGAATTTAATTAATTTTTTTATATTATAAAACATAGCAGGTCCGGCAGTACTGGCGACTTTGTATTCTCGGCTGCAAATTTCCGAAGAATGACATTGATAAGGTTGCGATCTGCTCAACCATTCTA
>NW_018164619.1:49405-52422 GCF_001263595.1 Phalaenopsis equestris | reverse complement strand
TATATTAATGTAATAATAATATTATTATAATAATATTATTATTATTTATGCATTTTTGCCCGGACACGTCTTTGCTGTGAAATGAGAGTCCCCCTAGGCAAAATTAGTGTTCCGGACACGACTGCGCAGTCCGTTTTGTCGTCTGGGGTCGTTCGGACCACTTATTTTAGTAATCGGGACGAAAATAAAAATTCATGTATTTTTAGCCCGCACACAAAACCGTGGTCCAACTAGCGTCCGTCCTAAGTGAAATCGACATTGAGGACTCACTCGCGTGGTCTATTTCGTCGTTTGAGGTCGTTCGGACCACTTTTTTAACAATCGAGTCCAAAATGATAATTTGTGCATGACGCGACGTATAAAATTTGTCGACACTCGTGACATCCAAAACTGATGCCAACATCAGGCTTCTCCTTCTTCTTCCTCCTATCACCTGTTGCTGACGACACTTGACATAGCCATTCGAGTTCTCTCCCCCTCAAGTTCGATCACGAGCAGTGAAGGGAAACATCTAGGTAAGCCATGCAGTCACACAATTTCATCAACAAAAATTTTGGCCAACTTATCCACAATTTTTCTGCCTGATAGGCAAGAAAGGCGCAGACTTGTTCAGACGATTAATAATCATCCATATAGTATCACGACCCTGACTTGATCTCGGTAGCCTCATCACAAAGTCTATAGCAATATCCTCCCATTTCTACTCTGGTATAGGCAACGGTTGCAACAATCCACTGGGTTTCTGATGCTCAGCCTTTGCTATTTGACATGTTGGACACTTTGCTGCAAACTCCGCAACACTGCGCTTCAACCTTGGCCAACAAAATAAATCCTTAAGCTCCTGATACATCTTGTTGCTTTTTAGATGTATCGTATATCCCGAATAATGTGCTTCATGCAGTGTTTCTTTGTGTAAATCATTCACGTCAGGAATATAAATTCTATCTTTGTACTTCATAGCTTTTCTTTATTGATCTCATATTTCTCCAATTGCCCTGCATTTTCCTAGTCGAGTATTTTTCAAAACTCTACATCATGTGACAGTGCATCTCGTATTTATCCTTCGAAGTTGGCTGAATTAACATATGATTCAATAAAGCAAAACTTTCATCATTTGTCGTGACTATTGATAACTACAAACACTCCATAACTTTAATCAACTATTCTTGCTGTGTAATTACCCAGTTAGTACTACCACTTGCCTTCCTACTTAACGCGTCTGTCACAACATTTGCTTTCCTCAGGTGATATTGTATATCCAAGTCATAATCTTTGATAAGCTCAAATCATTTCCTTTGTCTTAATTTCAACTTCTTCTGGGTGAAAATATACTTCTAACTTTGGTGATTAGTGAATACTTCACACCTGACACAACAAATAATGCCTCCATATCTTCAAAGCAAATACAACTGCTGCAAACTCCAAATTATCTGTTAGATAATTTTTCTCTTGATTCTTCAATTGTCTAGAGGCATAAACATTCACTTTTCCATATTGCATAAGGACACACCTAAGTCCCCTTAAAGATGTATCATTATAAATCTGGAAGCCTTTTGTCCTTGAGGGGATAGTTAATAGTGGTGCTGTCATTGAACACATCTTCAGCTTTTGGAAAGCTTTCTCATAGCGATCTGTCCATTCGAATTTCACCACCTTCTGAGTTAATCTGGACAAAGGCGTTGCCATCTGCGAGAACCCTTCAACAAATCTTCTGTAATAACTTGCTAGACCCAAGAAACTCCGAACTTTTGTAACAGTGGTTGGTCTGGGCCAATCTGTGATTCCTTCACTGCTAATGATATGGCTTCGAATGTTATGCTCTTCCAGAAATCACACTTTGAAAACTTATCATACAATTGGTTCTCTTTTAGTGTCTGCAGAATAATGCGAAGATGATCTACGTGATGAGTCTCATCACTGGAATAGATTAATATGCCTTCGATGAAGACTATCACAAATCTATCCAGAAATTGTTTAAAAATTCTGTTCATCAGGTCTGTGAAGATTGCTGGTGCATTTGAGGACCCAAAAGGCATTACAACAAACTCATAATGCCCATATCTATTGCTGAAAGCTGTCTTTGTGATATCACCTTCTTTAATTGTTAATTGGTGATAATTTGAGCGCAGATCAATTTTGGAAAACACCGAAGTCCCTTCCAACTGATAAAAAAGATCATTGATCCTTGATAGAGGATACTTGTTCTTGATTGTGAGCTTTTTGAATTCTCAGTAATCAAAGCATAGCCTTAAGCTCCCATCTTTCTTCTTAACAAAAAGCACTGGAGCTCTCTAAGAGGAAGTGCTTGGCCTGATGAATCCCTTCTCGATTAAGTCCTGCAGTTGGCTCTTCTCTCCTTGATTGCCATTCTATAAGATGCTTTCACCATTGGTTCTGCACCTGATATTAAATCGATAGGAAAATCTATCTCTCTTCTTGCAGTCAAACTTGACAAATCATCTAAGAAGATCTTTGTATACTCCTTCACTACTGGTATACCCTCTAACTTCTTTGATTCTTTCATAATATCGATGAATTGAGCTAGAAAGCCTTGATACACACAAACTTGAATTCTTCTTCTTCAGGGATATTGAATTTAACTATCTTTTTAGAGCAATCAATAGTTGTGAAATGATTGGATAGCCAATCCATCCTTAAGTTCACTTCGAACTCGGTGAGTGATAGCACTATCAATGCATCTTGAAGCTTCTATCACAGATGATCAGATTTACACAACAACTTCTATCAGCCATCATGTGAGACCCATTAGGTAGAAGAACTGATAAGACATCGAGCATTCTGAATGCTTCCAACCCTTTAGAGTTTACAAAATCCTCAAAGATAAATAAATGAGATGCCCCGATATCAAATAAAGATCGGACCAAATTGTTTTGAATAGATATAAATTCTATAATAAGGAGAAAATAAAAGTCTCGTAATATAAATAAAGATTTGATAGATTTGCTGAGGTAAAGAAATACATGTAATGATGTCAGGTGAATTCTTTACTTCCTGCT
>NW_018164619.1:42145-49006 GCF_001263595.1 Phalaenopsis equestris | reverse complement strand
ATACTAACCAATTCAGTCCGAATAGGCTGTGCGGCCTGTCTCGATCTTGACTTGTCATCTCCCATTCTCTTATGGA
Organism: Phalaenopsis equestris; assembly: GCF_001263595.1. Lineage (NCBI taxonomy): Eukaryota > Viridiplantae > Streptophyta > Magnoliopsida > Asparagales > Orchidaceae > Phalaenopsis > Phalaenopsis equestris. The sequence continues at coordinate 48,930 of NW_018164619.1, read as the reverse complement.
AATCTCTACGCCTCTACGCAGCCAGTAAATCAATCTCTATCCTCCTCGCCCTCTCCACAAGAACTGAGTAATCATCAATGTCAAAAGGAATTAAAGGCTGTCAAATGACATCCTTCAATCCAGAGAAAAATCAGTTACACTTTTCATTGACATTTGAGATCAACTGAGGTGCATATCTGGATAACATCGTGAATTCAGCCTCGTATTGCTTAAGGGATCAGTCGCCCTGCACTAGTCTGATGAACCCATCCTGCATCTGCCTCCTAGCTGAAAGAGGAACGAACCGGTCACGAAAAATTTTCACAATGTCCTCTCACTGTATCTGACTATAGAGTCATCCGCCAAAATTATCCTGAAGCTCGCCCTGCCACCTCCTCTCTGCTTCCCCCTCGAAAGCAAAAGTAGCTAATGTGACCTTCCTCTCCTGAGGACATGACAAGCCCTCAATGATTTTCTCTACTCTCAACAATCAATTCTCCGCCTCAACTGACTTGCTCCTTGGAATAGTGGCGGTTGTATGTTCTGAAACAACTTCATAAATTTATCCATCTAAGTTGTTTCACTACTACTTGCCTGGGTTTTATAACTTTGAATAATTCGTGTCACTACGTCCATTGTCTTTGTAAATGCCTTTATAGGACGCTAACACCACTAGAGGGAGGATCAGTACGTTCCTGAGGAACTCGATTTTGCTGATCAGCAGCCCGTGCCTCACTATCATTCCCATTTGTATCCTTCAGATCAGAATCAATTACCCTGATATAACAAAATTTTACATTAACATAACATTGAATTACTTTTTGAATTTCTTGATGATTATTACTAATTTTTCCTAATGTCTCTTTTATGATTATTTTCTTACTGCCCTTAACTGTGCACGTTTTTACGGTTCATGTGCAGGTGTCATTCGAATCAGCTGAATCTTCTTATTTGTTTCATTAGAGGTAACGAGCGAGAGAGACAGTTGGTGCGCGAGAGACCGAGAGAGTGAACTAAAGGAAGAAGAAGAGGAGGTGTGCGGCTTACCTGGCCGTTTCCCTCCACTGCTCATGATTGAACTTTAGGGAGAGAGAGCTCGAACAACTCTATTGAGTGTCGTGAGAAACAGGTGAAAGGAGGCAGAAGAAGGAGAAGCCTAATTGGCTATCTGGAGGACTCGAACGACCTTATTCTAGCGAAGAAGAGGAGGGTGAGGCATTCGTGCCCTAACTGAGCCGCAAAAGAGGAAAGACGAGTCAGATGGCTCGAGCGGCCTACCCAAGCGAAGAGGAGGAGGGGGAGCGGGGAGATTTTGTGCCTTACCCGAGAGCTTGAGGAGGAAGGAGACGGCAGGATCTCTGCCGTGAGACTCGCAATGGAGAAGGGAAGGAAAGCGTGACTAGCATGAAGCTTGACCGAGAGCTTGGGAGGAAGGAAAATGGTTGCGAGAGCTTTGCGTACGAGTGCTCTCATGTTGGAGCAGCTCTGCATGCAAAGGATGGCTCGACAGAGCCTTACTGTTCGGTTTGACGAGATTAGGGTAAGACGGACAATTATTAAGTTATTAATTGTAATTGTTTTAATTAAATTATGAAACGAAAATCCTAATGTTAATTCTGACAATTTTAGGTGATTGGCAAAAACGATTAAGCAAGACAAAATTTTATTAGGAGAGTCTGAATTTTAATTTAATTATTATTTGCTTCTTTAATTTATGTTAAATTACAAAGATTTAAGAAGTCTTATTAATTGTCTCGGAATGTATTTAATTAAATTATTAAATTTTCAATAAATAATAATTTAATTAGATAAAAAAGGCAAATGAAAATATTTAATTGGTAGGTTAGAATTCTTGAGATGGATGGTCGAAAATTGATTTAAATTAATTATATATAGTGTGTTTTTAACAACTAATTTAGCCTAATCTGTTATTATAGGTTCAGAAAAAGGATTAGGTTTATTCGAGGAAAATGATAGCAGATGATATTGTTGGGGTGGGTAATATGTTTTTTATTTTACAAAAGTTCTGTTTGTTTACGCATGTTTTTACTCTTTTCTAGTTTTTTATTTTTAAAATGCAAAAAATCATATTTATTTTTAAATGCATGTTTTCCTTTAAATGTAAAATTCTAGATAAAAATAAATAAATATGATATATGCATGCATATGAGAGTCACCTTTAGATGGAACTAGCAGGAGATCGTATTGTACCCGTGCACAAAATAGAAATGGAAATGAAAATGGAAAAAAAATTGCTTACTTTTATGGTGATTCGAAAATGTTAAACGTATACTTTTATAAAATATACGTTTAGGCGGTGACTTTCAATTATTAAAAATGTACTTAAATAAATGAGAAGAAATGAAATTTGTTTTCTTTACAGCTCTCTTTTACTGCACACATTTTACGGCTGATGCACTTTTACAAAAATATTTTAAAGATGATAATTATTGTGATTTAGAAATATTTACCCACTGAGTTGTTTTAGCAACCCATAGTTGCTATTATTTTACAGGAAAAAAAACTGTAGATCAGATGAACCCTAAGAAGTATGTGTACAGGTGTTGTGCAGTGCAAGCTGATAAGTATTATGGTTTAGTTTATTTTCTGCTTAAATGTAAATGTTTAAATATGAACATTCTATTGCAAATATAAGTTTTTTTATGAATTAGAATAACTATTTTGTGTTTTGGATTTTATTTTTGTGATGAAATGAAACTGTTTGATAGTTTTCCTCTGTTCAATCGTCAGTTCCTGCCTTGGTAATTCCAATCTCACTGGGCTGGATCGTGACATTTAATTATCGTAGATGAAACTTTTAAATAAAAGTTAAATTATTCATCTTCTCTGGCAGACACAGATCTATGGTAAATGGCAATCATAGATATAGTTGGAACATTGAATGGAACCGAAGTTAAATTAAAAGTAAATGATTTGGTTCTCAGTAACTCATGTTTGCTTGATTTTATTAATATATTTAAGCCAAATAAAATTAGTTACGGTACCGATTTTTGATGGAACTGGCCCGAGCTCAGTTGCATTCTTACTTAAGAGTAGAATTAGAAAAAAATGCAATATAATGATGCTATTTATAAAGATGAAGTAAAAAAAAAAAGAACCTTACGGTAATATTTGATGTTTATATCTATTATATTGGTGTGGAATAAAAGAATGGATACCAAAATTTTATGCAAGCTTTTATCATTAAATTAATCAATCATATTCAAGAGGAATCAGAAAATTATTCTATTAAGGTTGCTTAATAATGAATTTAAGGGTTTTATTTTCATGAGATAAAATAGGGTACCTATAAATGCAACAAATCTTTCTTTTTGACTCTAATGTTTGTATATAATTGCTTTAGTGCACTACCTTAAACACATCATTTGTTTTCATCCATTTGTTAAGAAACCTCGATGTTGTTGCAAGCAATACTAGTTGTTGAAGGCCTCATTTGCAACAACCTAGAGTGCTAAGCATGCAACAATGATTGAGTAACGAGTGAAAGGAACAACTCTATATCACTCCCCTTAGTCTATTGAAGTCAATGCATTTCATAGCTGCCATCATCTGTTTTTGCATACAAACTTGTATGTTTGCCTCAAACCAACAACCAGTTGACAACCTAGAATGCTGTTGTTGCTGGCTAGAAGATTGGCGGGGGTCGCAAACATCATTAGGTCGCTTTGGTTTAGAGGGGCATTATCTTTGTCAACTTGATCTGTCACGTTCCGACGCGGGAATTCGGATTCAACTAAGGCGTGAACGGTTGGTCGGATGTTGGGAATAAACTTTACTAAATAATAACACTCAAGTATAAAATGATCACTAATTCATAATACATAAGTAAATATCCTCTTAAAAGTATGGAAGATTATCCAATTATACATAAAAATAAACAACACAATAAAAGTTATAAAACATATAAGCTAAATATATTGTTATCTATTTTTCCTGTAAACAAACTCACTCATATCAATTATATTAGTTTAATATATTTTTTCTTATAAGAACAGTTAAATAACGTGTAGTTTAAAACAACTTAGTGAATAATTATCATTTATTATGCATTAAATTATTATATAAATTTTTGACATGAATGCTAAAAAATATATTAATCAATCTTTAAATTAAAATTTATATTTTTTTATTTTTTTAAAATCCTTTATTAGTCATCTTAATCAATTACATTTTCATCATTATATTATTTATATTTGTTTATTTTCTTTTTCCTTTTTCCTTGAAGAAGTAATCTCAAAAGCATCATCAAAATATATTAATAAATGTACAATCTTTACCATTTTGTATCTAAAAATACAACATTTATCATTTTCTTTTTCATTTTGTATCATAAAATTACAACATTTACTTTTTTTTTTTTATCTTTGACATGCACGAATACAATATCATTCCCAACTAGTACTAAAATGGGCGACTCCTAATAGACTTAATATTATTTTTTATTTATAATTATTTAATTCATTTCAATCATTAAATTCATTTATTTTTCGTTTAATACATAATAAAAATGAAATAATTGAAATAATAAAACAATCATTTTTTCCATTTAATGTTTTTTATTTTTTTAAAGAGCTTGTTCAATAGGTTTATAAAGGTGACGCTTTATGTCAAGTATAATCAAAATCAAGGTGATCATACATTATTCATTAAACACATGAGTTTATGAGGAGTTTTTTTTTTCTGTGTGTTGATGACATAATTTTTACGGGGATGATGAAAAGGAGGAGGCCCTTAAAAATTACTTGGCGACTGAATTTGTAGCCTGATCTCGACAAAATATCTTCATTTCTAATACATGTGGTTGACTTCTTGATGGAGATAGGTAAATTAGTGTGTAAATCTACTTCCACTCCGATTGATCTCAATCACAAACTTGGATAGGTTAAAAATGACACGGTAGTATATAAAGAAGGGTTCAGAAAATTGGTTGGGAAGTTAATATATTTGGCACACACCCAACATTGCCTTTGTAGTGAGTGTAGTAAGTCTGTTCATGCACAACCCTAAAGAAAGTCACCTAAAAGCTGCAAACCGAATACTTCAGTACCTGAAAGCTAATCTAGGAAATGAAGTTATATTCAAGAAAGATTGGCTAATTCCTAAAGCTTACACTGATGTCAACTATGTAGGATCTTTGGTTGATAGACGTTCAATAACAGGTTACTAAACGTTCTTAGGTGGTAATCTGGTCACATAGAGGAGTAAGAAATAAAATGTTATAGCTTGTTTAAGTGAGAAGTGGAGTTCAGGGCTATGGCTCAAGGTATGTGTGAGTTATTGTGGTTAAAGATTATCCTTGAAGATTTCAAGCTAAAGTGAGTAAACTCTACGAGACTATTCCGTGACAACAACTCTTCCATCAATATTTGCTCATAATCCAGTACCACATTATAGGATAACTCATCTCGAGATTGATAAACCTTTTATGTAGGAGAAGTTAGACAACAAATTGTTTTGTACTCTCTATGTGCCTACAAAGGAATACCTTGCGGATGTGTTTATAAATAGGCTTAATGGCGATGACCTCTCAACAATTATATGTAAGTTGAGAATGGATGATATTTCTTTTCCAGTTTGTGGGGGAGTGTTGGAAAGTGAGCAACTATTTTAGCAAAATTTTAATTTAGGAATATAATAAATCCCTTGATAGGAGGATCCAATTCAGAAATAGAATAATTCCCTTGATATGGGGATCTAGTTTAGGAATAGAACAAATCCTTAGATACAGGAACCTAATTGAGGAATAGAATATTATAGTTTTATTATTTGCTCATTTCCTGTTTGCTATATATATAGGCATAGTACATTGTGTATATATTAGTAAATGTGCATGATGAAAGATTCGTCTGAATTTCACTCCATGCTTTTTGAGAGGTCAATGAGATATGATGAGTATTTTTAAAAGTTTAAGAAGGGATTATTTGACTTTAAATGGAACGTTTTTAGATACACAGATAGATTTTAGAATGATTAGTAGTGATTTTGGGTTTGACCATTAATTTTTCTATAATGTGGAGGAGAATAGCACATGGTTGGGATTGGAGAGCCAACAAGAAAGAAAGGTGGAGAGAGAGAGAGAGAGAGAGAGAGAGAGAGAGCTGAGGAGAATGATAGATATGGGCCCATGGCAATGCTTGAAATTTTGGTTATAAGGATTAAACACACTAAAACTTCGAGAGTAAAGTGGGATGTGTTTAGCATTTTAGAAAAAAATTATTATTTTTTTGACATTTAAGAAAAGGTTTTGAACCAATTCTAATGAAAAGTAATACTGCATTGGGATGCATAAATTTTGCTGAGACACTTTGATCCTAAGTAATTGGTAATATTTTTCTTATCTTATTCAATTCGTGTGTTTTGACACTACCTTTGGGTAATTTCTTGGGTTGGTCTCTTTTAGCTTTTCTTACCTCTCTCTTTAGGAAAAATATTACTTCAATTTTTATGGCTACTAGGTTGGTTTTGTTCCTTCAACGCAAAATTCTATACAAGTTTACTAATGCTAGGAATAGCGGTTCAATGTTTGTTTCATTGATTGCTCAGCCTGGCTTATACGTGAATTGTTTTATGCTGCTTTATTGTATCATAATGACCTTTAAGATGACACTTCTGAAATATTCCTTGAGATTTACAATTTAAAGTAGTTTTTTAAAAGCAACTTTTGGTTGATGAGGTTTTTGAGAGAACAAAACAATAGTTTAATATATGCTTGATGCACAGTTCATTGCTTTGATTTGGCTGTTGCATGGATCTCCAGGGGAAGAGTTATAGACTCTGATGGTGTA
>NW_018164619.1:8699-42028 GCF_001263595.1 Phalaenopsis equestris | reverse complement strand
TTGGCTGTTGCATGGTTCTCCAGGGAAAGAGTTATAGACTCTGATGTTGTAAAATATCTCATTAGAATGTTAAAGACGTCATCTCCAACTTTGCAGACAAAGATTGCTTCCATCTTTGAGTATCTCACAAGTTTTAAACCATATGTGATGATGCTCACAATTTCTGACATTGAATCAGGGCTTCATGCTGTTTTTCAGAACCTACTGTCCAATTGTATGATTCTTCTCTCTTTTTTTTATTACTTTCATATGGCTTCATTATTTTAAGCAAATATTCACGACTGGCATTAGTTTTGGTAGCATGTTCTTAGTTGGAGTGCACCATCTCAGTTCATAATGTTATTTCTATCTTCTTGTTGTGCAAGTTTTAATGTAGTAATTCAAACAAAGCACTCTTGAAACTATTATCTTCACTGTTTGTTTTGGTGGGAGTTTGATATGATTCTTAGCAGAAATTATGACAAATAATATTTTATTGTAAGAACATTAATAACTCAAGATGAATACAAAGATAAACACTTGCAATTCGAGAGGTAAGTGATATCTCACATTTCCTACAATTTGAGTGGTTTGAAATCTCTCCCAAACCTTAAACCCAAAACTCCATGCACAATCTCTTGCATAACTTTAACACTAAACATATTAGTCCTATTTATATTTGATGCGTGCTAGAAAATTTATGGCGGTAGAGTAGCGAATTATTGTCTTAGCGCTGTACAAGAATCCAATGCACACTCAGTTGAAAGAAAATAATCATAGGGACACTATAAGATTTTATGTGAAAAATCCGGAAAGGAAAAAAACCACGGGGCCTTGCCTAGTTGAAATATTCCACTATAAGTTCCACATGCGAGAAAAGGTTACACGGTTTCTCGGATTACAATGTCCGTGCCCAGAAGAACTTGTTCCCATATGGTAGGAAGCGGGAGGCGACTGGAGTTGGCCGAAAGCAGCGATGGTGTTAGAAGTTGGTCTGAGGTGGGGCGATTTGAGTTGGCCAAAGGCGGTGGTGGTCAGAGTTGGTTGGAGGCGTCGATGGTCAACGACAAACAAAGTTGTTCGGAGGCGGTGACGATCAGAGTTGGCTGAAGATGGTTGCGGTCGGATGCGATGACAATCAGAATTGGCAGGAGGTAGTGTAGGTTGAAGGTGGCGGCAACCAAAGTTGGCCTGAGGCAGTGGTGACCAGATTTGGTCGGAAGTGGGGGTAATTGGACTAAGGTGGCAGCGGCCAAAGTTGGCCAAATTTACAGTTTAGGATGCTGGGTTGCAGCTCTGTCTTCTGCAGGCTCTGGTTTTTCTCTTGCCCAAGGTCTAGGTCTCCTATCATGGGAGTTGTAGAGCTTTATTTATAGAATCCATATTGCAAATAAGAACTAAATCCGAACCACTATTGATTGGATGGTTCAGAGAGATCCTGTTGATTGAACATCGTTCGATAGACATTTTAGTTCCTTAATGATGTTGGAATTATCGAGGCGCTCGATTTGACTATAAGCATGTCATATTTAGAATTCGTTTAACCTTCCAATTATGTCCAGGAAGTTTCTAAAAGTGATTTTATAGCTTGGTATCGGCTTGAATTATCTCAAATTAGGCCGATTTTGATATCGTTAGGGCTGTCTCATTGAGCCAATCATTTTGACTGTATATTTGGTGAAATCAGTGTTTTGGATGACTTCAAATCCAATTTTGAATGTTTTTTTCTAAAAATTTGCCTTAAGATCCGTGTCATAGCTTGAGATTCATGCACGATGATTGAAATTTGTTAAAGACATATCAATACTAAACAATATAATAAATTACAAAAAACTAAATTTTACTTTCGCATACAAAAGACAAAATTTCCTTAAGCTAGACACCGATGTAACAATACTTTCTCCCAATACACCTTGTCCTCAAGATGGGAAAACATAAAGGTGTTCCTCCTCCACAAGCTTCTCAGTTTTTTTATCCTTTGCCTCATCAAACATTATGAGAACCTGTAATGCTTGATCATTGCAACGATGTCCTAGGATAAAATTCTCATTACACAGAAAACATAATCACTTGGCTCGCTTTTTCTAAATTTTTGTCTTTGTCAGATGCTTGAGTGTTGCTTCCAATCATGACCCATGATTCTTGATGTGTGAAACCTCCCTCTGAACTTCCACATTTTGAGCTTTTGTTATCGTCGTGGTTGTAGCAGTTCGATATGACACTCCACATGTATTGCTCTGATTAGCCCGTGCCATTTCATTATGATCTTATACCAACCGCCCTAATTCCATAATTTCTCCCTAGTTTCGCGGTCTCAGTGGATGAAGTGTTGCATGTTTGTCGGGCTTTAGATCCTTCATGAAGTTCAACTCCAATAGTGTTTCACAAATTCCCCTCTGTTGTCCTGACAAGAGTTTACATTTCTCTTAATACTATTTGACAGTTTCTTTCCGAGTCGATGCAAAGAATTTCTCATGTAGGTCCTCTTCCCGTTTGGCTCGAAAAAGTTCGAACAAACCTTAAATTCTTCCCACGAGCGGATTAGGTATTTAGTCACCTTTGAAGTCTTGCTAAGTCCTTCCCTTCCAAACATAACCCTGCTGTCATGAGCTTCTCCTCCTCATTTAGCACATTTATCTTGAAATATCGCTCCACCCGGTACACCCACCCAAATGCGTCCCCCCTGGATGATCGACATCTTCAACTTCTTTATGCGCGAGCTTCCTGCCCAATTCTTTTGACGAAAGTTCATTCTGCCCATGAAGCGGTGGTTTGGTTCCATTCTGCATCCTATGTTGAATTTCATCCTTCCAAAAATCTGACTCTTCTCATAATCAACCTGCCAATCTATATAGACTTGCCTCACATTTCTCCCTGAGGTTGTGGAAAAAGGCGTTGGCACAGTTGGATGCAACCCTTTACTGGTGTCCTACCTATCGTGGTTTCTTGTTCCAGACCATAATCTTTCAAATCGATCTTCTCGAGCCCCTAATCCAATATTGTTCCATTCTGCCTGCCGATGCTCGTTCCCACCGTCTGAATGCCACATTATTCCTTTTAAGGACTGTCGCTTGAGTCTGCTCTTGATGCTCCTACTCGATCTTACTGCAGGAGGCTACAAGTTTACTTGAAACTCGATAAATTTTTTCATCATTTCTTTCACCATCTTAAGTCTGCTCTCCGTGGACAAAAATCGCTCATCTATGGATGTAAATAGCCCCTTCATCGGCGAGAAATGCTCATCCATTCTTGATCTGATTTGTCTCACATGCTCCTCTAATTTTTCTTCCAAGGCATGCTTTCTTGAATGTCATTATTTTCCAAAAAACTTTCAATCATAAAAGACAAATAATGTAATTTGAAGTCCCGCCTTTGGCCCCTAAGATAGTTTGAATCACGACTATATCTCGATAATAGGTCATTGTATGGCCCCGATCTCATCGTTCTCTTCTTTATAGGTCAAATCAAGTGGTTGTTCGCTTTGTATGTTGTGATTGTTGACCTCATTTTTTAGTAAGGTCTTAGTCTCCTACTCTTAGAACCTAGGATATAGCTTTAAGAGTTCTTATTGACCATCCTAGCGGACTAGCCATGGAGCCCACCTCCCGTAGAACTTCAAGCCACTTCTCGACTCATTTTTGTGAAGAACTCGCATGAGTGGTTCCAAGCATTCAACTTCTAGTTGCAAGGGCTAAGAACCAGCATGCAGAGGGCTTGAAAATGAGTTCCTATAGGATCAAACAGCCTTAGGTAAACCCTTTGTGACTTGATTACTCGTGAGCGTCGCAATTCACACACTCGTTACACCACACACGACTTTGACTTGCCCGCCGACAAGCTTGTCCGGACGACCCTAGATGACGAAACGGACAACACCGACGCGTCCAGAACGTCAACTTTAGCTAGGAAGAACACCCATATTGCTAAGGTTACACGCGCTCACAAATGAAACGGAAATCGATGCGCATTCTTTTAGCGGGACGCGGGCCCGGGATCAACCCAGGTTCGACGGGCTTGATTCGGGCTAGGCACCAGCTCACAGATTTTGAATTTTAAATTTCAAAATTCAGGCGGGTTATTTAAGACTCGTATTGATTGAAAATATTTGAATGTTATTATTTTCCAATTAAACCGTTTGCAGGAGAGGTGCAGGAAAGGAAATCATTAATTTCCCCGCCAATGTTGTCCCGTAACGGCTCTTTCTCCAGCAGGCCTATTTCTTTCTCGCTCACGAGAGCCGCGGCTGGCTGCTTTTGATTCGAAAGAAATCCTCCGCTCCTCCGCTCGTCTTCCCCCTGCCTGGCTTGCTTCTCCATCTCCTGCTCGATCCCGTCTCCCGTATCTTCCTTGGAGAGGACCCCCGATTGGATATCTCCCGCACTCGCTCCCTTCTCGATCCCGATCCCTCGCTCTCTCTGCTCGATCCTGTCTCCCGCACCGAAGAAGCCACAAACCCCGTTTCCTTCTTCCTCTCGCATCTTCCCCACGCCGAAAACCCTCGCCTCCCGCTCTTTGCTTGCCTCCTCTCTGCGACAAAGAAACCCCTCCCGCTCGCCTTCTCCTCTCGCGTTCGACTGAGGATCTCTGTTCGGCTTTTTTCCGCTCGAGTTCACTTCTCTGCACCGAAGCCCTAGCCTTAGTGTGGAGCATTCGCTGGTAGTTGTTTCCCGAAACTTTTAGGAAGAGGATTCCTTTGGAAGACATTTTTTTGTTGGATCTGCCTTTGCTTTGCTTTAAATCAGCATAATGAAAGAGGTATTCTTCTCCTCTCCTCTGTTTTGCATTACTTCGGATGACATGAAGTATGAAAGTTTATTTTGAAGTTTAAGCATGAATATTTGCTTAGTTTGGTGGGAAATGAAGCAGATATATATATGGGTCACATCTACTTTTCTTTACTTGAAGCACTTGAAAGCATGACTAGGGTGATCTTGAAATGCATTTTACTCTTTTAGAAATACATTTGAAAAAACATATTTGGGGTTTATGTTTTGTCTCTCTTGTTGCCCCTCATTAGAATATTTGTTGGAAATGATTTGTATATGCTGAAAGATACATTTGGGCTTATGTTTTATTTGCTCTTGCTGCCCCTCATCAAAATATTTGTTGGAAATGATTTTTTTATGTGCTGAAAGATTCATTTGAGCTTATGTTTTATTTCCTTTTACTGCCCCTTGCTAGAATACTTGCTGGAAGTTGTTTTATGAATTGAAAAAATGTGTTTGGGGGCTTATTTCATGTTTCTCTTGCTGCCCCTTTGTTCGAATTCATGTTAGGAGAAATGATCAAAGCCTTTATTATTGTTATTCATGCTTAGAACAAATGTTGGAAATTTTCTCTGTTTTGCCGCTGTTTTGGTTTCAGTTTTGGTTATGCTGGATTAAATGTTAGCTAGAAAATTTTCTTTGTTTTAGCACATTTTTGGAGGGCTCGGTCTTGGCTTCATAATAGCTGAAAATGACATTTCATTTAGCTCACTTGTTGGGTTTGGCTTTAACTCTTTTTGAGATGGATCCTTGCAAGAGATGTTGGCATTTGTTTTGATCATTTGTTGGGCTCGGTTTACCCATGTGTTGGGCTCACTTTGGGCTTCTTTGAATCAAATTATAAATGGATCTTTTGGGTCCTGTTTTTTTTTTATGGTTGGGCTCAGTTTGGCTCCTTTTGATATCATGTCTTGGCTGAAATTTTTGCTGTTTTAGCCCTTTGATGGGCCCGGTTTTGTTCCTATGCTGGAAATTATTTTATAAATTGGAAAAAATATGTTTGGGGGCCGAATTTGGAGAATTTTATTTATTGTTTTGGGTTTCATTTGATTATCATTTCAACGCTTTTAGACCGATTTACTTATTGTTTTTCCCCCTTTTCGGCTTTGCTAGTTTTGAAAGTGGGTCGACCTTCTTCTTTTATTTTGTTTATTTTTAAATGTTTAAGTCCTAAAGATGGGGATTGATGATTTATTTAATTGAAAGATATAGAAAACCTTCAATCATCTTAAGCATAATATAAAGAGTGGACTTCCTAGATTTTAGGACCACACCCTAAGTGAGAGTCCATCAACCTAATTCTCAGCATAGTCTTCCTAGATTTTAGGAGCACACCCTAGGTGAGAATCCATCCACTTAATTCTCAGCATAGGTCTTCCTAGATTTTAGAAACACACCCTAGGTGAGAGTCCATCCACCTAATCCTCAGCATAATCTTCCTAGATTTTAGGAGCACACCCTAGGTGAGAATCCATCCACTTAATTCTCAGCATAGGTCTTCCTAGATTTTAGGAACACACCCTAGGTGAGAGTCCATCCACCTAATTCTCAGAATAGACTTCCTAGGTTTTAGGTGCACACCCTAGGTGAACGTTCATCCACTTAATTTTCGAATAAATAACTAAACTTGTCACTTGACCCTGATTCACAAACTGATCAAGATACTAGACACTAGGATGCACCGAGACGTAGTTCATGCTTCCTTAATTAAATCAACAGTGAAATTCCCTCAATGACTTAACCTACAATGAAATCCAATACACCGAGATTTGAACTTGGATATTACACTCAAATCCTTCTGGCAATTGGGCAAATTTGTTAATGCCACATATGGATCATCGGACTAGGATAAGTCTAGGGTCTAAGTGGCGAAGGCGATGACGACATTACTTATGCGTGCTTAAACGAGGGATACGAAGTGAGATTATTAGAATAGTATCTCCTACCTCAAAGATCTTCAATAAGGGAGAGAAAAGGATCCATGGTACTATTCGCTGATTCTTGGTGGGATCGTTGTCCTTGACACTTTTAGGTTGTCAGTAGTTTTAGCACGATTAGAGTGACTAGCCTGTGAACTATACGACTTTACAAAATATTTACAAAAAAAATAAAATAAGAATTTCTTTTGCATGTTAAAAAGAACTCTACATAAAAAAGACTTAAACAACAACTTTTGCATGAAAAATCAAAGATTTTTTCTATGAAAATTCATAAAGGTCCACGGCTAGTCACTTGGATTGAGGTTAAATACTGTCTTCTGTAGATTGTCGGGCTGGTAACTCTTGCTCATGATTGGGAAGCACACACCCCAGCTCCGAGCCCCCAGTGAGCCCCCACTTTTACCAATGTCTTATACCCAGTCCTGATCTGTCATATGTGGTTACAAGTTTCTTTTGCTCGTGAGTTTTACTACTCATTTTATATGACCTACTCGTTTTTTATGACTTTCATGCTGGGTTTTCTTGTCTTATTTATTTTTCTTGCAAGTATGTTTAAATATGCTGCAAATCATACTACGATCACAATATTGATCATACAACAGTAGCAGATGCCCAGGTACAGATGCCCAGTAGCAGATGCCCATGTACGCTTTTACAGTTTATTTACAGCATTTTACTTTACTGCATTTTACGTTTCAAGTACATTTTATTTAACTGCAATTTGACTACTCTGTATGCAAAACTAGAACTCAAAATTAAAACCGAAACAAAACAGAAGCAAAACATTGACACCAAAATTGTGAAGCACAAATCACCAATCTCAAACACTTAAACCCTGGAGCCGTCGCGACGATAGGAGCTTAGAGCCAACTTTGTGGGCAGCACGGCGAGACCAAGCAGCAAGAGGACCTTCTTCAGCATCATCTCTTCCTAGCATAATAACAACCTATAGGCATTCGAGATAGCTCGCCTAGCGCGACATAAATCCTCACTTTCTCCTTAGGCTTCTGTGCAACCATGTTGCCCGACATGAGTCCTAACTTGACTTAGGTTCCGAGGTTGTCGTATGGCACGACGTAAACCCTCATATCTCTGCAGACTATTTGCATAATCAGATATTATGCAAATATAAGTTTCAAATAAATAAAACTGGCAAGATCAAACACTTAATTAATATCGTCTCCAAAATATAGCCACACAGTATGATAGTTTAGGAAGTCACTGAGGTTTCTCCTCAGAATCTGTGACATCTCCTACCTTTTCCTTCTTTTGGACTCTTGAAAATATTTGTATCTATTTGAACCACTCCCACTTGCCTTTTCCACGTCCTACCGTGAAAACTTAAACTTTGAAATCTTGAAGACTAGTACCTCTGATCATTATCGAGAGTTTTCTCAAGTGGCTTCAGTCATTTGAGATGTAATTAACTATAGGGGTTTGCCTCTATAGGGAACTTGAAACCCAGGTGAAATAAACCCTATTTAATCTTTGTATTAGATAGAAGAACTTGTCGGTCATACATAAAAGGTTCGCAGACCAAAAGAATGTCACAAATCTCTTAATTTGCAGGATTGAGTCTATCGCCGAGGTCTACACTTATTATTCGGGAGGGTGTAGTATTCGCGATATCCGACACGATTATGCAAACTATTGGATGATTGAGATTCATTTGGTCTCATTTTTTTCAAAAATTAAGACATACTACTTTCAAAACCCAAATTATATACTTTATATTTAAATTAAATTTTCAAATGAAATCTAATCAAAAAGTTGACCGAGAGTGATGTCGTCCTCGTCTTCCCTAGCTAGTTCTTATTACAACTGTATCATGATTGTCAGTGCACGATCTTTATTTGGCTTCCCTGCATATCCCAACGGTGCGATTTGGCTTCCCTGCGATCCCAAATAGCTTGATTGCAACTGTATTGCAGCAAACTACAAGCCACGATGTTGTCGTCACTTCCCGATTAACTTTATCCCAATTGTATCACATTTGTTTGGGTCAATGTATGCAATGACCGTTTCTCCTCCCAGATGATTGTGATCCCGTTAGTCTCCCCCAGCTAGCATGATCGCGACTCTATCTTCATGATAGGTTAGTTTGATCGCGTCAGCTTCCTAGCTCTTGGTTTGATCAATCAAAATGCTCCGAACTGTGATCCCTTCCTCGTTTACCTTTTTCTTCTATGTTCGAATACTCTAATATCACTTACGATTCTTGGCAGAAATTAGGCAAATAATATTTATTGCAAGAATATCAAACACTCGAGATCAATACAAAGATAAGCACCTACAATTCGAGAGGTAGGCATTCTCTCTCGTATCCTACAATTCGAGAGAGAAAATCTATACCAAATCCTAAACCGAAGACTCCAAACACAATCTTATGCATAAACTTAACCCTACACATTTAGCCATAGTTATACTAAACCATAATAATAATAAAAAAAAATTGCTCTTTGGTGCACAAAAGACAAAATTGCCCACACAGGTGTCACCGAGTTTTCCAGTTTTCTTCAAATGGGTTTATACCTGGCTATCTCAGGTAGTGTTATTAGACTTTGAACATACTTAAAGCAACATAAATGGACATGGGAAGCATCCTCTTGTAAAATGGTTCGTGAAATATTTCTAGACGTTGAAGGCTTCTTTCTCCTTGAGCATAAAACTGCCAATAAACTATTTTCTTATTATCACAATCCAATGTTTTTTGTTCAGTTTTCTTGAGAGTGTAAAGACTGCAAGTATTCAAATTCTCGAATTCTCTTTTTGATAGGTTTTATTGAGACAGAATGAAAGGTTATCACAGCTTTAATTTAGACTTAATGGCAAGTTTATTTGAGATAGAATGTCAGGTTTAACTGGGATAGATAGAATGTAAAGCTATATATAGAGGGCTGGGGCGATATAATAGAGCAATCATCCCTTTCTAGATCCATAAGTCTACGGTCTTTTTAATGGACTTTTATCTCTTCAGGGATTTATTGTTATAGGTTTGGTTTATATGTTAGAATAGAATCATACATGATTGCTCTTTTAATCATAACTTGTTTTTTTTTTCTCAAACATAAAATGGTACACATTATTCCATTATTGTCAGTGTTGTTATGCAAAACAATGCGGAAACGAAAAAATTCATACAACAATCAAATACAAATTATTTATGTGGTTCGACGTTAAGTTGATTCACTTGTATCTACGGGAAGGGAGATTTCACTAGCACCGGATGGGAGAAAGTAAAAATGTTAGAGATTACAATTTACACTTCTCACCATATATCTCTCATAAGTTCTAGGTCCCTTTTATAAAGGATTAGGACATACAAGTAAATAAAATCAAAATTTTAAATTATCCCTAATAACAACGAAGCCATAAATACAAAAATATCCACCTCATCTTATACTTTCAGATAAGTGGGAGATGACTAAATGAGCTCCAAACTCCACTACAGTTGCACTAAGACCTATGTACCCCCTCCTGAAGGGATCATGTCGCGTAATTTTCCAAAATGCCCGACTAACAATCAGTCCTGAGTTTGAATGTCCAACTCCTACAGTAGGTAAAATTTTGGATTGACAGTACCATCGTGAGCATGTTCGCTGGATTCTCTTTCGTATATATCTTATTCAATAGAATTTTGATTTCAATCAAGTCCTGAATAAAGTAGTACCTCATGTCAATATGCTGTGTACAATCTTGATGAACTGGATTTGTGGCTAAGAATTTTGTACTCTGGCTATCACAAAATTTCGTCAGAGACTCCTGATCAACACCCAAGTCATCCAATAGGTCCTGCATTTATATAGCTTCCTTCATCGCTTTCGTGATTGTCATGTACTCAGCATCCGTAGTAGACAAAACAAAAGTAGGTTGAAGAACCAACCTCCAACTGACTGGACCTCCTACTAATATAAATAAATAACCAGTAGTAGACCTTTACCTATCTATATCACATGCATAGTCTGAGTCATGACTGCCTCTCAAACATCAAGCCAACATCAACTATACCCTTCAGATACTTCAGAATATTCTTCAAAACTGCCAATATTTTCTTCTTGCATCATGCATGAACCTTGTCATAACACCAACATACTGGTTCCTCATGCACTCCTGTCTCATCACGAACTGAGCAATTTTTTTATACCACTGTCCTATTGACTGCTTCAACCCATACAAAGGCCTGTCCAGTTTGCAAATCAAGTCTTTTGATGCTCATATCCAAGTGACTGCAACATGTTGATCTACTCTTGCAATTCTCTTTGCAGGAATGTAGTCTTCACATTCAGCTATTCTAAGGTTGGACCGTACTGTGCTACAAGTGCTAAGAGAACACAGATCGGACAGATTGAGAATACCTTGTCATAATCAATCCCTTCTCGATGCGCAAAGCTTTTGATACTAATCTTACCTTGTACCTTATATCAGTTTGATGAGATCCTTGTTTCTTTGTGTGCACACTCAATTGCACCCAATGACTTTCCTTCTTAGAGGAAGCTTCACCGACCTCTAAGTACCATTCTTCTGAAGAGACTCTATCTCTTCATTCATTGCCGCTCTCCAAAGATCACAGTTTGGACTCTCCACCGCTTCCTTGTAGTGATAAGAAATTTCTGCCTTTGTGGCTGTAAGTGCAAATGCAATGTGATCCCTCAACCATACTGGTTTTGGGACATTCTGGTGTCTGGTCATGCTCCTAGCAATAGATTACTGAGCAGGAATCTCATCCTTAGCATCTTCTTCCACCTCCTCCTGAACGCTATCAACAGTTACCTCCTGAGCTACAACTGAATCAGATATCTGACTTGGAGTGGACAAATTCTGTGGAGTAAATGAAATTGCATCAATATTTGTGGTGCTAGTAGAACTCTCCACCTGCTTTGAGTCACGATTTTTCAACAAGCGTGCCTTGTTGAATTTAACATCCTCGCTAATGACAATCTCTTTTTTTTGATTGATCATATAACTTGAAGCTCTTGACTCCACGCCTGAAGCAAATGAAGATCGCCTTTTTTTCTCCTGGTTTCAGTTTATCATTCTGCACATGGTAGTAAGCTGGACATTCAAACACTCTCATGTGCTCATAATCTATAACAGGATGCTCTGACCACTTCTTCTTGGGGATTTTCTTCTCAATAGCTGCAAAAGGCAGACAGTTCACCAAGTGATGACATTCTATGGCTTTGGCTGAATAGGTTCTATCCAGCCTAGCATTGGATAACATACACCGAGCTTTCTCCGCCAAAGTTTGGCTCATCCTGTCTGCCTTCTAAGTCTATTGTGGTGTCGAAGAGTGAAGTGGTGCTCTATCTCAGCTCTCTGTCACTCTTGCAAGAGTGCATTCGAAGTGTATTTTCCCACATTGTTTGATCTGATACACTGGTTCTTTTACCAGTCTAAGTCTCAATTCATTTCTTTTAAGCTATGAAAATCTCCAACACTTCGCTTTTGTGCTTCATGGTGATATTAGAGTTTACCCATGCCACGACGCAAGACACCGTTTTATTACTGACTCAAATCTAGGTTACAAAAAAAAACTCAAAATAATGGAATGCACGCACAAAACAAAGAATGAAAAAATAAGGGGTTAGAAAATATTCAACAAGAAAACACAAGCACGGCGAGGAAGGAGTCCGGAGAGGTGGTGTTAGCTCGGTGGCTGCGGTGAAGGCCGGAGATGTGTTAGGCTGCTGTGGAAGAAGTACAACAACAAATTAGTGGAGTGGCCTCGCACAACAGCGGGAAGGAGCTGGAAATGCCGTCGAAGACCGGAAGACTGCTGGAGAGGGACTATTGGTGCAGGAAGTGGGGCAACCTACTGTCGGAGGCAATGCTGCTGGCTGGAAGATTGCTGGAGAGGGGGAGACAGGTTCAGGAAGTGGAGCGGCTTACTGCAGGAGGCAAGGCTGCTGGCCGGAAGACCAGTTGGGAGCTGTGGGTGGGTCTATAGACTCCAGGAAAGGGAGATGCGGGGGCTGTCGAGGGAGCAAGAGGAGAGCGGTCTGTGGTCTGCAGGGAAGCTTGACCGCGGGGGTGGGGGGTTGGGTGATCTGTAAGGAGTTTGGTGGGGCTGGCTATAGTGCTGAAAAGCGGCTGACAACAGTCGAGAGGATGGAAGGAGAGATAAATATCTCGATGGAGTTGAGCTTCAGCCGGAGCACCTTCCGGATCAATAAAGATGATCACCACCTCGGGCAAGGAACAACTAGAGTAACTGGAGGGCTAACTTGATGTTGGATGCAGCTCTCAAGAGGGAAAACACTCAGAAAAATTTGAATTTTGAGTTCATGAAACAAGCCCCTAACTCAAAACACAACCTCTTCTATTTATAAAGAGACAACTTATCTTTGGAAACATTTAAAATAAGGAGAATAAAAATGAGATTTCAGTTTTTTGGAATGCTTTTAAAAAAAGAAAAAGAGAATATAAATCAGATTTTATATTTTAGGAAAGGGCTTTTTTTAAATAATGAAAAAAATCAGATCTCATATTTTAGGAAAGGGTTTAAATTTAAGAAGTGTGTTGGAAGGAATGATGAGGGAAGAGAAAGGAAATGTGAAAAAAGGAAAGGAGGGCAAAAGGAAAGAAAAGGGAGGGGGTGACAATCGCCTCCCTTGAGGACCGATCGGTCTTCTCTTGAGCCCCATGTCAGTATCCTACGGTCGGGAGAGCTTCGATTTCATCTGTCAAATCTTCTAGTTCCTTGTTTTTAATCACGGCAGTACCTGGATCCCACTGTCAACTATATTACTCCCCAAGTATTTGCGAACTCACCTCCATCTTGGTCCAATCTCCTGGGACTGAAATCTCTGGCCCGTGGTGGCCATGATGGTGGAGAACTGATTGTCACTAAGACTGGTTCCACTATTTTGCTGGTGAGAGCTTTTGTCTCCTCGGGCTGTACGGAGGGTAAAAGAATGAGGCGTTTACCGTCCTTGGTGTAGGAATACGTGTTTTGGTTTTCATCGTGCCGAGTCTTCCGGTCAAACTACCATGGTCTCCCTGACATCCATGGGAACCACATAACACCATACTTGGTCCTGCAGTCGACTGCCTATTGAAAACCTCACTAGGCATTCTGGTTGATGTTGATCCTTTTTTTTTCAGCCACTTCAGTGAATATGGTTGGGAATGCCTTTGAGCTGTGATTCCCAGTTTCTCTACCATCTGGGACGATGTCATGTTCTTGCTGCTACCCCCGTTGATGATAAGACTGCATACCTTTCTATTCATTGTGCAACGTGTGTGGAAAATGTTGTGGCGAAGCCACTGCAAATCCGTCGTTTCCTCGATCTGTACAATTCTTTGAATCATGAGTGTTTCTCCCTTGTTTGGTGCAAGTTGATGCGCCTCACCCCGTTCCTCAGTTTTCCGCTCCTCGCTGACCTTTTCTACGGAACCCTGCTCGGTGAAAGTTACAACTCTGCTCGTTGGGCAGTTGGAGACTATGTGCCCAAATCTGTGGCATGTGAAGCATTTTTTGGCGGGCGCTGTAGCTGGCTTCTCGCTGGGGGTGGCTTTATCCGTGTCAGAACCAAATCTCTCAACTTTCTGAGGCGTGCTCCTGCTAGTGTCTCCAATTATGGGTAGCTGTCTGGCTGCTGGTGGTTGTCTGCTCTGTTTTTCCTGCTTCTCCACTTTCAACCACTTTCAATGCGAGTGTTTGGACATCTCTCAGCGTCCAATACAGTTGGAGCTGCACCACACTGATAGACTTCAAGCCCCCAAAATATTTTGCTACTGTATTCTCCTCTGGCTCTGTTAGGTCGCACTTTAGCTATAAGTGGTCAAACTGAGTTGTGAACTCCTTTACTGAAAGGTCTTTATGCTGCAGATTTTTGAGTTTCAAAAATATATCCTGGCGGCTTCTGCATGGTTTTCTTCATCTTTTCCCACCCGGTGATCTTTTTGTTGCCTTCTCAACTTCTTTGTCACTTTATGTTCTCCCACTATAAGGAGACTTTTCTTCAATTTGATAGCAGTTAATTTGACCTACCTCCCTTCGGGCAACTCTTTGTATTCAAAGATCCGTTCAACTGCATGTAGCCATTCAGTAAATTCATCTGGATTCGTGCTCCCCTCAAACTCGGGCAAATCTACCTTATTACCGTAGTGACATCTTCTCGGAAAGTTTTCCTATGGAAGTGACGCGGGTATGCCTCTTTAGGCCTTCTCTAATATTGGATTCCGAAACGTCGTGACCTATCTTCATCGTTGAAATTTTCCTTATGGAAGGGGTTTAGATCCTCCTCTCTTTCTTCTCTTCGACTCTTCAGGTCACAGTCGACGGTAGCTTCTTTCTGTGTCATTTCTTCAATTTTCGCAATCTTTTGTTGAAGGTGACAGAGTTCTCGCCGTAGCTCTTCTCGGGTAGGCTCAGACATATTTCTCCTTGGTGGCATGTTTGACGGTTTGGGACCCTTGGAAGAAAAAAAGGAAAAAGAAAGAAGAGAAAAGAAATTGGTGCGGTGGATTTGGTAGGGGTGGATGCTAGGGACCCTATGATAGGATTAATGTTGGACTAGCTCTGATATCAAATAATGCCAAAGTTTACTCAAGCCACGACGCAAGACACCTTTTTATTATTAAATCAAAATCAGGTTACAATAAAAGCTCAAAATAAAGGAAGACACACACAAATCAAAGAATGCAAACACTCAACAAGAAAACACTACAAGCACGATGAGGAGGGAGTTCAGAGAGGTGTTGTTAGGTCGGTGGCTGTGGTGATGCCCGGAGAGGTGCAAGGCTGTTGTGGAAGAACTAGGACAGCAAATTAGATTAGCAATGGGAGTGGCATCACACCGCAACAGGAAGTAGCAGGAATGGTCGCCGAAGGCCGGAAGATTGCTGGAGAGGGATGGTGGGTGCAGGAAGTGGGGTAGCCTGCAACCAGAGAAATTGCTGTTGGCTGGGAGACTGTTGGAGAAGGGGGGGAGGGGCGCAGGAGGCAAAGATTTTGGCTTGAAGACCGGTTGGGAATTGGGGGAGGGCCAACATGCGAGGGCTGTAGAGGGAGCAGGAAGGAGCAGAGGGTTCTGCGGCTTGCAAGGAACCTGTAGGGGGGGAAAGCTGGGCGACCTGTAGACGTGTATGGAGTTCAGTGGGGTTGACTGTAATGCTGAGAAGCGGCTGAAAACAACCAGGAGGATAAATAGATGGATAAATATCATGACGGTGTCGAGCTACAGTCGGAACACCACTCGACCCGTGCAGACAATCACCACCTTGGACAAGGGACAACCGAAGCACTGCTTTGACGTCGGATACAACCCTCAAGAGGGAAAACACTCAAAAAAAATTGAATTCAAATTTCATAAAACAAGCGCCTAACTCAAAGCACAACCTCTCTTATTTAGAAAGATACATAGCGTATCTTAGGAAGCATTTAAAATAAGGAGAATAAAAATTAGATTTCAGATTTTGGGAAACTTTTAAAATAGTATAGGAGAATATAAATTAGATTTCATATTTTAGGAAATGGTTCTTTTTTTAAAATAAGAAGGGAGAAAAAAATCAGATCTAATATTTTTTGAAAGGATTTAAATTTAGGAGGTGCTTAGGAAGGAAAGATGAGGAAGGAGAGAAAGGAAAGATGAGAAAAGGGAATGAGGACAAAAAGGAAAGAGGGAAGAGGAGGGAGGGGCGGCAGCACCCCCTCTCTTGAGGACTGGTCGGTCCTCTCTTGAGCCCCGTGTCATATGGTGTACACCCAAACATACCTGGAGTAATCATCAATAAAAGAGACAATATCTCTGTCCGTTGAATGATATTGTCTTTGTCGGGTCCCAAACATTTGTGTGAAGGTACTCTAAAACACTTTTTGTACTGTGGATGACAATACCAAAAGATACTAGTGTCTTTTTCACCAAAACTTTAAGTGAAGTCTTTCCAGCATGAGCTAGCTACACATGCCACAAAATAGTGGCATTAGAAGAGTTATCAGCAACAATAGCCATTCCAGTCACTATGCTACCCCGAAGATAATAAAAATTGTGATGACAAACTCCTTTCATAAAAATTAGTGCTCCACGAAATATCCTCAAAACTCTTGCCTCAATAACTACTTTGTATCCCTCAGACTCTAATGCCCTAATTGACAAAAAATTCTTCATGATATATAAAACATGTTTAATATCAGTCAGCTCGCTCATAGTACCATCATGCATCCTGATAAAGATACGTACTACACCAATAGTACGACAAACTTAATCGTTGCTCATAATCACTGCACCGTTATCGAATTCCTTGTACGTACAAAACTATCCTTGATGAAAACAAATATGATAGGTAACATCTGTATTCAGAATCCAACGCGAATCATCTATAAACAAACTATGAAAAACTACAAATAATGATACATTTGATTCCTTCTCTTCACATCTTTTTACACTGATATTTGTGTTTGCCCCAGATGCAACTTCATTTTCTTTCTCCTTCAGCTTCAGACAATTTTTCTTCTAATGATCAGTTTCTAAATAGGAAACACACTGATTTTTTCCAAGATTGCGCCTATGAAACTTGCCCTACTTTTGAGAAGTGTCGATGCTGCTATTTTTGCTTTGTCAAATTCTTATTCTTCTTCTCAGATCTACCATGTTGCAGTGTAAGTGCCTCGACTGATTTCATATTTGTGGGCTTGTCCTTTTAACGAAACTTGTGATTCAACCATGTCTTAGTCATTTCGTCATAATTCAAGACCTCTTTCCCATGAATTAGTGTCATCGTGAAGTTTTCGTACTTATTTGGGAGCGAATTCAACAAAAGAAGCGCCTTGCCTTCATTTCCAATCTCTTCATCCAAATTTAACAAATCTATTAACAATTTTGTGAAGTTCTTCAAGTGCTCATTAATAGTAACTCCAGTCTCATTTGAAATCTGTAGAGTCAATGCTTTATATTGAGATGATTCTCTGCTCTGTTTGTGAGATATTTGTTCTCTAGCATTCTTCTCAATTTCCTTGCAAAAGTCTCCATCATCATCCCATCTTTGATCTCTTAGGTCAATCAATTTCAGATCAAGTCACAAGCACTCTGGTCGTCTTCAACCAATCTCTCTTTGACTTATCTTTAGGAAATTTCTTGTCATCCAGGATTTTTTTTAGATTCAAAGAACACAACACATCCATCACCTGACATCGCCACATGTCAAAGTTTCATTTGCTATCAAATTTCGTTACATCAATTTTGATATAATGTGTAACCATCCGATGAATTGACTTTTCCACTATCATAATGAATGTTGAAGAACCTGACTTTATGTTATCATTCATAATTCCCATTATTGGAATCTCTTTTCCAAAAAAAATTCCTCTAGCAAAATATCTTTTTTCCTGTTATCCACGTAAGCTTTTGTTCCCACGCGATCCTTTTGTCATGAGCTCCACGCGAACCTTATGTTGTACCGATACCACTGTTGGGCTTCTGGCCTAAGCATGCCTCCGAACCTCCTGACTACTGCGCGTTGCTGCCGGAACCGCAGTAGTGTCGTTGATGCTCCGATTCTTCCTGTCACACGTTGATTCTTTGCTTCCAAGCTGCCGGTTTTTCGCCAATCTGATGGCAAAACACGTCAGACCATCTGCTACAAAAATTTTGGCAATACACGCCAGATTTGCTGTTGTCAAGGCCGAACCACGCTCCAATCAGAAATCCAAATCTCTGATACCAACGAGAATGAAGATTCGTCTAAGTCCACGAGAATGAAGATTTCACTAGCACTGGAGGGGAGAGAGAAAAATTGCTAACCGTTACAATTTACGCTTTTCATCATATCTCTCATAAGCTCTAAGTCTCTTTTATAGATGAGGACTAAAGCCAAAAGATCAAATTACCCCTAATTACACTTAAGCCATAAATACAACAGGTGTAGTTTTCATTGTATGGTTTACATCATAAATATTGTTCAAGTGAGTCAGTCCTTAATGCTTTTTTCAAGGAGAAGTTTTGACTTTTAGTGCATATAAGTTACAGTATGTTTTTTTTTGTTCAATGTTGTTTACTTTTGAAAGTTTGATTGTCAGTTTGGTTAGATGAGATTCTATGCTGCGGGCTAAGCTGAAACGTGGCTGCCCATCTTAGCCAAAGCATATAACTAGCTGGTAGATGTAAGTAGGGGTAATATTGGGAGAAAATTCATTGTTTGTTGTATATGATATTGGTATTAAGGGGATATATTGAAAAAAAGCTTCCTTTATTTAATTTTATCTAAAAAAGATAAATATGGGAAATGGATATTTAAAAATACTCATGTATGGAGATCTATGAAAATAATGTAGTAGTGATTATCTTTTGGATATTGTTTGAGATTGACTTACTAGAGTACGGATACTTCTATTCTTTTGAAGTAATTATGTCCCACCGGCTTCTTGATTTCTTTTTCTAATTTGGTATGCAAAATGTAAATAATAGAGTAGATTGACAAAAAGGATGCAATTATGATGTTACAGAATCTTAATGACATTGGAACAGTGTTCTTATAGGTATAAACTAACAGGAAATCATGGTCTTAGACTTTCGATAATATATATCATACCAAATAATCTATAGAAAAAATCAAACAATTTAGAACTGCTAGGTCACCTTGTAGATTCTGAGATATTTGTGATGTTAAATACACACGAACACACACACACACATTCACACAAATACACACACACACGCACACACACACGCGCGCACACACACATTCATACAAATACACACACACACACAAGCACAAATACATATATATACATACAGAGAAGGGAAGAGGTACCCTATATAGAGATGGGGGATAGGTTGCTTTATGTCTTCTTCGCTCTACTTCATAACCTGAGGAAAAAAAATTTGGCTCTTTGAGATTTCCTGTACATAATGATTCTGATAGAACATTTATGCAACAAAAAATGCCATCCAGGAATCAAACAAAAGTACATATATTTCATCCACACTCGCATTATTCATTTTTTCATTGTACCATAATTGTCCTTTGGTGTACCATTACTAGTTAAATGATTGGTTTATTAGAAATAAACTAAGGTTATTTCTTCATATTAGATAGAGGAAAGAAAATGCATTAGATGTGCACATAAAATTAGTTTTGGATGATAGGAAAGAAAGTGGTAGACCTAAATTAAATGTCAATGAAAATTGTTAAAAAAGATTTGAGAAGAGAATTTAACACCTCAAACTCTTTTTGTACGAATGATAAATAAGGATTGCTAAAATATTTGGGCTATGGCTAGTGATGATGGGTCATGTGGATTCATTTTTGATAGGAAGCAAATACACAAGAAATCAAGTCTTTGACTCAATCAAGGGCATGATATTTGTAGAAAATAAAACGATGAAAGGAACTCTCAAGAGTTTTCTTTTCTTTTTTTGTACAAGAGAGAAGATTTATATACATCTCTCATAGGCATTACAAACTAGGAATAAAATGAGGGAAAAATAAATAGATGTCGGTGATCCTACAGGAGATCACATGGATTGTAATTTGAGGGTCACAGAGAGACAAATCAAATGGTACACAGTCTTTATCTGTATGCATTGAGTTCTTTGATATGATTGGAGTAGCATAATTTAAACACTTCTCAAATTGCATGGTAGAGATCTACCATTCCAAGTTTGCCTCTATTATTTTTAAATGGTCTATAGAGTCCTTTGGTGAATTTGTGGGCTAGTTAATTTCTTAGATATTGTCTAGTATCTACATCATCTCCTACATCAAAATTCAATTTTTGTTTTGGTTTAGCTAGAGTTTAACATGGCTTACACTCTATTATTTTGGTTTCTTTCAATAGATCAATGACATCTCTTTGTTGGGAGAGAAATATCCTTGTTTAGATTGAGTTCTATTTTCAAGAAGTATTTGAGTTTTAGTAACCCTTTAATTTTGAATTCTTCGAGAGCTTCTTTTGGTTGATTGGCGTCTCCTTGGGATTAAAAAATTGTTATGACCTCTGTTTAAAAAGGTGTTAATGGGTGCGTCCCAAGGCAAGGCGTAAGCCTACTCACCCCAAGCCTATGAGAAGGTGTAGATCTCCCGGGGCATACGCTTGGGAAAGCCCGGAGCACAATTTGTACCTCGCGGGGCCTACACCCCACCTATTAATCGAATAAAAGGGAAAAAATCTCTAATTCTACATACCCAATTCACCCGATATAAGTTCTCATGCACGTAGTCAATCTCCCACACCCTCTACTTCATCCCTTGCACTGAGTCACAAAAGATCCTGCTATCGTTTGCTTCGTCCCTCTCGTAGCAGGCGATCACGTGGCCAGCTTCGTCCTGCACTGAGCGTCTTCTTTGACAGGCATACAGACGAGTTCGCCGTCATAGGCGCTTCTGCTTTGTCCTTCCTGCAGCAGGCAATCCTCCCCCCGACTTCCTCTCTGACAGGCAGGTAGAAGATCATGCTCCTGTCCCTCACTTGCAGTTCATGCTTATTTCCCAGACCCGTATGGCTCTCTCGCAGGCTCAACCTGATTCATTTGATTAGGAGTTTTTATTAGTTTGCGATTTTATTGTTTTACACTGTAGTTACAGCGAGTTTACTGTAGCCACAGTAATCTCACTGTATCTACAGTAACCCGCAGATTTTTTCCCTCGTGTTAAAAATTTGTGAGAGAATACTGTAGCTACAGTAAATTGCAATTTTGTTAGTTTTTTCTTGTTTATAGTAACCACAATTTTTTTTTTTCATGTTTGTAATCTGATAGAGGTGGATTTGATCTGATATTTTTTTAATGTGTAGGTTTAGTTATTAACTTGTAATGGAAGGGGAGGATTATGTGGCCGATAGTAGTCGCACTGGCAAGGATTTTGCATGGCAATATACAACAAGCATACCCAATGGAAAATATTTCAGATGTAAGTTTAACAATCAAGTATGTAGTGAAATAATAAACATGATGAAGCAATATCTTGTCGGCACACATAAGGGTATTAAACCATGCACTAAAGCCCACACTGAAGTTTAAGAGAGATGCAAGAAAGCATTAGAAGTTGCAAAAATCAAAGCACAACGTAACAATATATTAAGTGACATTACAAGCGGTGCAACAAATATTGATGAAGTTTAGAATGCTTCTAATTCATTATGATTTGACTCCTTTCAGAAGCCACCTAAAGTCAGAGATCCAATGAATTCTTTCACCATAACACAAGAAAGGAATTCTATTCTAAATTCCAGGTGAAAAAATGAAAGAAAAGAAACATATAGGGCAATTGGTAGATTCTGATACTCAGACGGATTGACGTTTAATGTTGCCAATGACTCATATTATATGTTTATGTTTTAAGTAGTTGCTAATTTGGACCTAATTTTACTCCGCCTACAATGCATGAATTGATAACTTGGATACTCAAAAATGAGGTGGCTATAATCAATAAGATGTTAGAGGAGCATAAAAAGACATGAAGTAAATATGTGTGCTCGATTATGTCAGATAGTTGTATAGATGGAAAAGGTAGAATTTTGATTAATTTTGTTGTAAATAGTCCAGCTGGGACTTTTTTTTTCCTTAAATATGTGGATGCTTCTAATTCTATGAAAAGTGGTGAGTTACTATTCACTTATTTGGATGACATGATTGAGAAAGTGAGAGAAAAAAATGTTATGTAAATTATAACAAATAACGATTCAAATTATGTGAATGTGGATAAAAAGATAATGAATAAAAGACACCATATTTATTGGACACCTTATGCAACAAATTTTATTGACCTAATGTTAGAAGATATTGAAAATTTGAAGAGTCACGAAAGCACACTTGCAAAAGCAAAGAAGCTATTAAATTCATTTATGGGCACACATGATTTCTTGGTTTGATGAGATCTTTTACAAAGGAGATGAAACTCGTTGCCATCACACGGTTTACTACGACATATTTGACTCTTCAAAACATTTATAAGCAGAAGCAACCACTTCAGGTAATGTTCTCCTCAGAAGTTTGGTGTTCTAGTCACTAGGCAAATAAGATAGAGGATACAAAACCTCGAGCTGTTATTTTCCACATTTTTTAGGTCATCTTGCTTATTGTATCAAAAGTGTTGTGCTGCTTATAAATATTCTTAGAGAGGTTAACTCAGAAGTAATGCTAGTTATGAGTTATATTTATTAGTTAATGGATTCGTCTAAAGAAAAAAATTGCTTTTAATGTAGGCATAAAAAGAAGTGTAGACCTTTTTGAAGGAAAATTGTTGCAAGATGGGAAGTTCAACTTCATAAACCACTACATGCAGTTAGTTATTATTTAAAACTTCGATTTCACTTTGAGAATAATTTTCCTCATGATGATGAGGTAAAAGAAGTGTTAATTGCTTGTATGGAAAGAATATTGCACTATGAAAATTGTCTTAGAGTTGATATTCAATTAGACTTGTATGATAACTTAAGAGGAGACTCTGGGAGCAGAGTTGTTATGGACTCATGAAATTTATGATCTCCTATTAGTTGATGGATGAGATTTGGTGGGAAAACACTTGAGGTAACTACAAATTTTGCTATTCGAGTTGTTCCACATGCATTTCATCATGTTGTGAAAGAAATTGGAGCACTTTTGAATCAATAATAATTTTTTCTCTTAAAATTATTATTATTTGCTTTTATAATCACCGCTTAAAAATAATGTTTTTGCTTTGATTCATATTAAACTGAGGAACGGGTTGGAGCACAAGAGTTTGAATGCTCTGGTATTTATAAAATATATACTAGTTTAATGGAGAAAAGTATAAGAAAAAAATAAGACTTCGATCCAATTTGAGAAAGAATATCCAATGCTTCCACAAGAATCTTCTTGGATGAATGGAAGTGTATAGTTATTTATTTTTGATGTAATCAGAAATGTGTGCACGATTAATGCAAATGAAGAATCACAAAATATTACACAAGGAAGAAATAATATTTTTATAACATATTCTCGCAGGAAAAAGAAAATGAATGAAAGGACAAGTTTCATATTTACATTTAATTGTTCTTTACATAATTATGCATTCTTAATTTTTTATATAAAAAAATCATAAATATTTTCAAATGTCATTTTGTCTGTATTTATAATTTAGACAATAATGACAAGGAGAAACAAATTATGAATGCTTCTAAGATTGAGCATAATGATGACTTTAATGGCATGGACAATAAATATAGATAATATGAAAGGCCTACTTGTAAATTGGACATAACTATTGATAAAGAGGAAAATTTTGACGATGAAAGAATGAATAATCTTCAATGATTGAGTTCAATTGATCACAAATTTATTTTTTGGCTCAAACATGTTCACTTATTTATATGTTTCTACTTTTTCTGGTGGATTTTTGTTAATATCTTGAAGATTCTAATCCTAGAAAGTTTATTTTGAAATTGAATGAGTACGAGTTATTTTAATACATATGACAAATAGTTTTCTTTTCTCTTGTAATATTTATGTTTCTTATTTTTTTTTAAACTATGGGGTTACGCTCGACACCTTGGGGCTTGTGCCTAGCCCCATATCATTTAGAACACCTCGCCCAATGCCCATGCCTTTTAAAACATTGGCTATGACAACTATCTTGAGGGTCAGATTATTGATCATCACCATCATTCTTCTTGTTTGGTAGTGGTTAGCATTGTTTTGATTTTATTGATGAGTGCAACATCTTTCATCTTTGAGTAATTGCTTTCCAAATTTCTTTTATGGTGAAGAGAAACTGCCACGACTTGGTCTGGGCTTGGAATTTTCAATGTGGGAACAGACGATCAGACGATGAAAAATATTTTTTTTTATATTTATTTATCATCAATAGTTTACAATCCAAATATATTAAAAGAATCACTAAAGAAAATAATTTAATCGATCAAATAAAAAGTTTACTTTTCTATTTGCTGATTGCTTTTTCTTTACACATTATCTAGTCTAGTATTCATTTTATTCAAATGCTTTAACCTAAAAAATATTAAAACAATATAATAAGTTATCTAAAATAATCAGTGGAGTAATCACACTTTTAAATTTAAATAATCCATGGAAAATAGAGTAATATGTATGCTTGCCTTTCATATTTTATTATATAAAATTATTTAATAATCTAATGTGTGTATTCATGAAATTTGCTCAATGGAAATATTCTAAAATTCTGTGTTAACTTTAACTTTATTTTTTAATATTTAAATATTTAACTTAAGTATACGTTATACTCTTAACTTTGACATCAATTTCAGGAGCACCATCAAAACATAATCTAACACATCTCTGACAGATATTAACTCGTCAATACAATCGTTTGTGATCTATATTACACGATTGTCGGAGATGGAAATGTGTCTACTTAATCTCGACCGATATTATTACATCGACATAGTGGTTTCATGATCTAAATTACGTGAGGTTATATGGGTTTACTCACCCCTGGTCAATGCTTTCTTGTTAGCATAATGATTAGTGATCTAACATTCACAATTGTCTAAGGTTGTAGAAAAATATCTACGTGAGCGGGTAAGTTGGCTTCCTCAGCCAGTAATATAAGGTGGTGAATGATGTGGGTAGATTTAGTGTGTAAAGTTTGCAAATATTTTTCAATATTACAAAATACACACGACAGATATAACAATAAATATGCAATATCTTTTATGAAAATAGTTTATCTTTAAAACTCTTTTTAAACTGCCAAATTCCCTTTAAAATCAACACAAGTATACGTATCGCTCAAGTAATAAAGAGCTCTAATGGAGTCTTAGATATCGACCACACATGAAAGTTGAAAAAACCTATATAAATAAATTCTTAAAATTATTTTATAATTCAAAAATACAAAAATAAAAGTAAAGTGTGAAGTTTGAATATTAACCACTAAAGTGAATGTTATATAAAATGCAGTTGAAAGACAGAATTAACTAACTAAAACTAAACTTTGAAAAGTAAAATTACAAAAACTAAACAATGTTTTTGTTGACGGAAGATTCAAATTTAAGAAAGTATTCTTTCCCTTTGTAATTATTATATGGATTGTGAAGAAATTAAAATCATTTGAAAAAATATATATAAAAATTATTTTGTGTTAAATAGAAGCAATCATACTCTTTACCTTCTTCCAAGTGCTATAAAGAACATTGACTAATCCAGAGTTTGGTCTCTAATTCCGTGGTTAGGCTAGGGGGACCCCGCCTGCCACTTCAGTGCTTCCACTACTCCCCTGAGGGCTAACAATCTCGCATTAGTTTTCAATGAACTGAATCACCCTAAAATCTTCAATTCTACGGACATCAATAAATATTTTTCTATTTTTTTGCACTAAACCCGATGGATTACATTCTCATCCATTAAATCGAATGTAATTCTTACTTTGTTGTAGAAAGAATAACCCTCTCAGATCATATGTTTCAAAATGAATTTTAAAATTTCAATTGACCAGATCGAAAAATAAATGAAGATTGAAGTTCAAATCTTCACAAATTATTGACATTTAAAATCATAGAAAACAAAATCAATTCTTCACAAAATCATATCTTAAAGTAGTGAGAATGATAAAGAAGACTACTCATAATTCATGAGAAGGATACGACAAAACAAGAATTTAAACAAAAACATGAAAATACCGTTCTTTAAAGTGTGATATCACAAAAAAAATCATAAAATATGTATTTAAAACAATATTTTATTTTTGTGTATCAGTGAACTTCTCATCTTAACATACACATACAAACATTTATGTATACACTACTTTCATTCTTTATAGCTTGCATTATTTTCTTATAAAATATTTTATATTTATTTAAAGAATAAATGAACATCTACTAAAAATTTAAAAATCATACAATAATTTGATACATCCACTTATTTATAATATGAAGGTTATGCAATAATCTAATATATGTATCTCTACTAGAATCTAAAAGTCATGCAATAATATAATATATGCACTTCTACTAAAATTTGAAGATCATGCAATACTCTTATATTTTTTTAGAAAAACTAATATATAATTATTTATGTAGCAGAGTTAACATGCATGCTTCATATAGAATAATTTGAAGAGTTAACTATAGTTTAAATCTTATTGTATAGTGTATAAATGTGAATAATTGAAAATATGGACATGCAATCATGAGTAAGAAAAATTATTGTAAATTTGAAATATAATTACTTACCTCAGCTGACACGGTAGATTCTGAATCTTCAGATAAGTAGCTTGGCATCATGATAACATTTATGTTGATATTAATAAGCTACATAACATAAGATCAAACTTTTATGATTCAAACAAGTTTTCGCTAATCAAACTATTCTTCAATTTTTACTTCTGTTATTATAATTTATATATATTTATATTCATTGTTCTCTTTAATAAATAAGTTAATATATTAAAATTTTGATTTCAATTTATCTATAATTAACTTTTATTAGGATTAATGAGAGTAGAACTATACTAAAATGACTACTTATCTTCAACTGAAAAAGGTTTTTATCTATACTTAACATATATGGTTAAAGAGCATACCAAACTAATGAACCTTTCTTTGATACCAGAATTAATTGGGAAAACACAAAGCAAACTTTCATTAATATTAAAATAGGGTTACAACATGACTCAATTGGAAATAACGACACAAAACATGGAACGACACAATCAAACTAGTGGAGGTTGGCTAGAGGGATAAAGATGATTGGGAGGAATGATGGCAGTCACAGGAGGCTGGTGGCTGTAAATGAATGGTGTGGAACTGTAGGGACAGCTGGTGGGAAAGGATTGTAGGTGGTCGGCAACGGTAGTGGGCTTATTGGGAGGAGCTTGGAAGGAGTTAGGAAGGTGGGTTGACAGCAATAACCTGTGGGAAGGGAAAATGGTTAGGTGTTAGGGTGACAGAGGGAGAGTTTGGTGACTGAAGAGTGGCGAGGAGAAGGTTTGGGGAAGGTAAAAGGGAGAATATAATCATCACCTTGGAGAGGATACAACCGAAGCACCACTACCACCTCTTTAGATACAGCCCACAAAGGAGAAAGAGACTCCATGGGCTTTGAAACTAAACACACCAATATCTGACTTTCTACATAGGGGATGACAATTTATAGGCTCACGTAGGATGGTGGAAGCTTCTACACAAAGGAAGAGAGTGGGAAGCCCAGAAAAATCCAGAAGACACTCCAATGAACAGCAAACCTGTGAAGCCCCACCCAGGATCGCACGATCCCTCCATTCTTCGTGCGAGATTTCCCGTTCTAGCAAACCCTCGCAAGACATTGCACTGCGTCCTCCCTGCTTCGTGGTCCCCTTCGCCCTCGGTTTGAACCACTCGAACCTAGCACTGTTTTAGCGCCCGTAACCAGGCACTCGTGCCCGTATCAATTTTTTATATTATTAAAAATAAAATCTTCCTAGTTTTTAAACATCGAATAGTTACAAAGAAGTTGCACTTTAGAAATTCATAAAAAATTTAAGAGGAAAAATTAAATTAATTTTAAGTTCATATACTAGTTAGTCATATAATCTTATTTAATATACCAGTTAAGCTCAAACCAAAATTATAAAGTTAGTTACAATTATCTAATTTGAATATCTTTTACTTTTTCATATTTTCTATTTTCTAATTATCTTATTTATTATTTATATGAACACAATAACTTTCAATTAATAAATTAAAATTTTTAGTTTCAAACATAAATTCTCCTTTTTACCTCCACATTCGCTGCTGTCAATTCCCTCTCATTTTGATCTAATAATCTTTTCGTTTGTTCTTCCTGCCATAAAGTAACATAAATCTATATTTTTCTTAAATACAACTTCAATTTCATTTATATAAAATCCAAATTAAACAAGGCCGACTCCCACACAGAGCAACCACTTGGTCCCTTTCCAATCTTGTACACAAGGATCCTGTGAACTTTCCTCTCCTTATCTTTACATATAGGATGCCCATAGCCCTAAAACCTTCAGTTTGGCTTGATAAAGCCTAGATCACCGCTTGACTCAAATCCTATACACATGGGTGTCTCCTTCCCTCAAGTTAACAATTTGCAACAGTGATTGCTTCTTGACTCCCCTTTCTCTTATACTCGGAACCACATAGGAGGCGCTCGATTCTTACTCTTTCCTGCAAACAGAGTATCCTTTTTCCATCTTCTCCTTTCCTTCGCACTAAGAGTGATTAGGCCTTCAGCACTTCTTGTCATTAATTCTTTTCATTCGCTCGAGTGTGGCATCGTCAGCAAGGACCTCCTTATTCTTCTTCTCTATCTCATGCTCTTGTTCCTGTGTGGTTCAATTCTTTGCTTCGAGTGGGACTCGTCTCCTCAAAACGAAACTGTTGATATGGTTGCTTCCTTTGAACCGTTCTAATCAAATCATCTTTTTTATTTAGTTTATTTTATTTTATTTATACATATATTACAAAAAAATATAAAAGGCCCACTGAGTTTTTGGTAGTGTGGTGTTTTACATCCCTGCCATGGTCATGGAATCAGTTTCTTTCCAAAGTAAGAACTTTGGGTCTTTAGGCTCGTGAGGTAGATCTACAAGATTTTGGATCTTTCTCCTTCTCTTTCGAACGAACTTCACGATTTGTGACAATTAGTTTTTCCTGTTCATGTAAGCTTGAAATATCTGAAGTTCTCATTTGATTTGATTTTTAACGTTAATCATGCTCGATTATTTTAAAGGGAAGTCAGATAATCCAAACATAGTGAATGGAAGGAGAATTCAACAAGAGGGATAAGGTTGAAGTGGAAACCCTAACTTTAGACGATAAGAACATAGGTTGGAAGTGAAAGCCTTAATTCATAGATAATAAGAGCAATGGTCGGATGGAACGCCTTAACATTGTTTTGATATCATTTTTAAAATAAAACAATTGAATGAACTCTCTAGGATCTTCTATTTTCTTTATACAAAATAGGAGATGTATATACGCCTTCTTTAGGCATTACAAAATATAAATAAAACCAAAAAAAGAGGAAAGAAACAAATAATCGGTGATCCTACAGGAGAGTAGATGGATTGTAATCCGTTGAGAGACAATTCCAATGGTACAAAGCCTTGATTGGTGTGCCTTAAATTTTTTGATATAATTGGAGTAGCAGAAGTTTAACAATATCTAATCATACTTTTTTGTTCGTAAGTTTGTTTCACGTCACACTGCTCCAATGAATTCAAGTGCGCTTCATTGCATTCTTTTGCATCCTCTTAAATTGACCGCCATTCTTTTTCCTGATTGTCTCCATTTTCTTAGCTGCTTTTATATATTATGCTTAACAGGTACACAAGGAGTTGTTGACGATAGACTTGAATTGAATGCCTTGATGACTGAAGAAATTGGAATTGCGGTTGCTGCAGCTTCCAGGTTGCTGATAAAACTTTTGGATTTTGAGCAATTCCATAATCCTGTCAAAACTTCAAATTTTGAATCTGTATTACGTGATGCTCTGAGATCCAACATTCCCCTCCATACCAAGGACTGGGTAGCCTCATGCCTCTTAAAGCTTGAATCCAAGGCCAATCCAGTCTTGGACTCAGGCAACCCTCCCATAGGCTTGGAGGTGATCATCTATGATACCATACCAAGACTTGTTGAGCAGATGAGTATGTCCTTTTCTCTTGAATCTCGTGAAGCTGCGGCTATTGAGCTTAATGATGTCGTCTCTAAAGGAGGTGTGGAGTTGAGCAAAGCCATTGCTTCTGCTGGAGGAATTTTCCCCCTTGTAAAGCTTACTGAAGTGGGGACTGGCTATGCGCTGGAAGCTTGTTTATCTATCTTATATAATCTTAGCTTGGATGATGAGAATCATCCTGCAATGGTTTCTGCAGGAATTATTCCTGTTCTGAGGAGGATTGTTCTCTCGGAAGGGCCTCAGTGGACTCTTGCTTTACGATTGTTGAGAACATTACCTACATGATATGATTAAGGTGAGGCTGATTTGTTTGCCTCCACAAAACATCGCATGAATAATTTTTTTGTGTCATTTACATAAATACCATTTACATAAATACCATGCAATTTTTATGTATTTGCATATC
This sequence comes from Phalaenopsis equestris, assembly GCF_001263595.1. Classification (NCBI taxonomy): domain Eukaryota; kingdom Viridiplantae; phylum Streptophyta; class Magnoliopsida; order Asparagales; family Orchidaceae; genus Phalaenopsis; species Phalaenopsis equestris. The sequence continues at coordinate 11,373 of NW_018164619.1, read as the reverse complement.
TAACTCCTAAACTTTAATTTCTTACATTTATACAAGCCAAATCTTTCCAATCGCATAAATATTTAACCATTTCAACTTTTAAAATGTGAAATACCCTTTTTTATGTGTAGGAAAGGTGCTATGCAAGTAAAAATTGACGATTAGGTGTTAGATGTAGAAATTGAGTGGTATGTACGTAAATCTTCCTTACTTTTAGTTGCATTTAGAATTCTTAACTGACCATACTATATTAGTTCTTCCTTCCAATAGTGACCTGAGCTTCCTTGATCAGAGAAGTTGCAAATGGCACTTATTAGAGCTTTATTGTTGTCGTCCACACCACATCGAGTAATTGATTACATTTTGCAGGAGCTTGCAGAAAATGGACTGCAGCCATTTATCAAGTTCAGTGTATTTGACTAACATCTTTGACGGAACTGAGATTTTGTTATTATTATAGACAAAGAATGGTAGGCTTTTAAATGAAGGGTTGGAGTTTAGTTGCATGCATATGCACCATGCAATGATTATGTTTTAGGGTGATGAATGCAATTCTCAGTTCTTTTAGGCCGTATATTGCACCGACAAATGCTAAATATTTTTAAATAGATTGCCAAATTATAAATGTTAATTCCTTTCGAGAGCTCCACTGTAATTGGTTGATGCATTTGTTTGATTTTTTTTTTCCCTTTTTATCACCTAAAATGTGTTTGTAAAGTTGATCATATAGTGTTATGCATGCTTGGTATAATGATTGCGTGAATCAAATATTTACATGCATACCACAGAATTCCTAAAAATATTTACACTTATAACACTTAGGCGGTGTTTTGCTGCAACCCTGATTTACATTAAATAGGATTTATCTAATCCGATAAGTCCGTATTTACGAAAATCAGGTTGCGACGGAGGAGCACACAAGCGACGACGGAAGAAATTTGCCTCACAATCTGATTTATTAAATCTGGATTTGCGTCGTAAAAGAGATAGAATGCAAGGAAAAAAAAAAGATGAAATGTGTGAAATTTTGATATAATGGAGCGTTTGATTTAATTTTTATTTTTATTTTATGTTTGATTGGATTTAAGTTAAATTCATGGATAAATCCTATTAATAGCATGCTACCGAACACCGTCGTAGCTGTCATAAACCTATGCATGAAAAGGTGTATTTCACTTTGTAAAAGGCAGCGAATGGTGATATTTTTGATGTGATGTCAATTATTTGAGTTTTATGCATGTAAGTATGAATATTTAGGCATTGGATATGTAAATACACAAGAATTGTGTGGCATGTATGCAAACAGTTTAGTTTCATTTGATGCTTGGAGCCTATTCAAGCTCGACAAGGATTGCTGGAAGGCTTGATAGTTCCAAGCTCAACAGATTTCTCGTGTCTCAGAAACCCTGCCTGTTGTATGTGGAGATTGATTGCTTCTGCAATATTTGGGCATCCTTTGGTGCCTTGGTGAATGGTTGGACAATGGAGAATTGGAGGTGCTTTAGCCGGCTACTATTGAAGGCTGTTGAGGGTGAAGTCTTACTTTGTTTTTAGAGCTGTCGCAAAAAAAAAAAAAAGAGTTTATTTAATAATTTGAATATAAATATCATTTTATTTGATTGTATTCAGTAGATCAAACAAAAATGAGATGTGTTGGCTATAATGTGTTAATTCTAACATGAGTTAGATATATCAAGTGTAAAATGTTTTATGCTACAAGCTTGATTTTTTAGTGTGAAATTTGCTTCAGAAGTTGAGAAACCAAAATGCAAAGTCTAGTTTATGTGCTAGCCATGATAAACGTTAGCATGGGGAACCTAAAATATGTTAGGTAAAACAAGAAATTGTAGTGTCAAGTGGGTTAGACCATAACTACAATGCTGTGCTTAACCGGGATTTCAAACAAAAAAGGCAAAGGAAAAGGACCGGCTTAGTGGATTAGAACCAAATGGCCACTGCTTACCTGACTAGAACAATGGACATATTGGCTGTTGCTTTGTATGGTTGTAATGGTGAAACAATGGGGAACATATATATATGTTACACCTCTACAGATAAAGATGATATATAAGAAGTTGAGATTATAAATGTGGAAGGAAAAGATGATATATAAGAAGTTGAGATTATAAATGTGTGTCGGTCAACTTTTTTTTTCGATTTAGATCTAATTATCAATGGTCAAAATGAGTGCCAACAAGTTTCTCATGATGTTCAAACTTGGAGAACAACATTCAGACAAGATTCAATCCCGGTTTGAATATGGTTCAAATAATAAAACTAATGACTAGTTGAACAAGCTTTAAACATAGTTTGAATAAACTTTGCGTGTGATTTGGATAATGTTTAAAAATTATTGAAATATGTTTGAACAAATTTCAAATAATGGTGGAATCTTTTTCTTCGATCATCTATTTAGTCTTGCGCTTAGTTTGCACTAAAATTTGCAGGCTAAAAAAATCGCATTCCATACATATATACATTTATACATACATATATACATGTATACATATACATGTATACATATAGGTGTATACATGTATACATATAGGTGTATACATGTATACATATACATGTATACATGTATACATATAGGTGTATAGGTGTATACATATACATGTATACATGTATACATATAGGTGTATAGGTGTATACATATGTATACATATATATGTATGTATATATGTATATATATATA